>NC_056726.1:1703466897-1703656897 GCF_019279795.1 Protopterus annectens | reverse complement strand
CAAGCTAGTCAGGCTTATAGCATGATAGTTCCCTGGCTCTGTTGTGGCTCTACCTTTGTGGAGCGGAATAACAGTTGCTGTGCACCACTCTATGGGTATGTAGCTTGTGGAGAGGCTGTGTTTGAACAGTGTGTTTAGGTGAGGGGTTAGTTCGTCTTTGAGCTCATGTAGAACGCAGCATGGGACACTGTCCAGTCCCATTAATGTTGTGTCTTTGGCTTTGGTGAGGGCTGTTTTAACCTGAATTTCTGTGATTTCAGGGACTCTACATTCTTCGGGTATAGTTATGGGCCCTTTTGGGGGTGAGAGGGGGATGAAGTTTGCGCTGAACATGTCTGCCAGGATGTTTGTGATATCGGTCGGGTCAGTGTATTTTGTGCCATTCTGCACTACCTCCGAGTAGATCTGAGCATTGCCACTTAGATTCTTGACATAGCTACAGACTACCTTGTGGTTATCTTTGGTGTCCTTGGCAATTTTTCTTTCAACGCTCACCTTGGATGATTTTATGAGGGATCGTAGTTCCTTGCTGATACTGATCAGAGATGTCTTCCCTTCCTGGGATTTTACTCTTTTCTGTACTAGTTTCCTCCTTCTATTGTATAGTTTGTTTATGGCAGGAGTCCACCAGACTGGTTTCCTTTTCTTGGAGGAGTGAGTCTTGTGTTTTGCTTGGGATGGCACAATCCATGCATTCTTGTAGCTGCCCGTAGAATGCATTAGTAAAGAATTTTGCAGCTTGGACAGTGTTATTCTCCAACATGGGGGCTTTGAAACTTTCCACCTCAGTCTTATGTAACGTGAAGTTTGCTTTTGAAAAGTTTTTCACAGTGGCTTTCTTGTCCGGGGGTGGGGGCGGAATATGGATATCCAAAGTGATTTGTTTATGGTCAGATCTTGCCAGCAAGGGGATGACCGCTGGTGTGGAACACCGGTCGCCCATGTTGGTGATGACCAGGTCCAATATGTTGTCACCTCTGGTGGGAGTGTTGACCAGTTGAACCAGGGCGTTTGAGTTTATAAATTCTAGGAAAAGTTGGGCAAGGGAGTTTCTACTTGAGTAGTTCTCCCAGTTAATGTTTGGGTAATTGAAATCACCCAATATTAGGGTGTTTGGTAGGACCTTTATGTTTCCCAGTGTTTCCAGAAATGTGGAATGGGGGTCCTGAGACATGGTGGGTGATCTGTAGCAAGCTACAATTTGAATTGCAGTTTTGCCCATTGTTAGTTGCATGTGAATGATCTCTGAAGCATGGTGCTGTGCCACTAACCTGGAGGTGTGGGTATCCTTGATGAATATGGATACGTCTCCACCTTTTGTATTTTGGTTTGGGTTCTGTGGCCAAAATGTATGGTATGAGTTGTAGCCTGGTAGTGTTGGTGTGCTCTCTGGAGCCTTAAACAAGGTTTTTGTTACTGCACATATAACGATTTTCTCCATACTGAGGAGTGCCTCGAGTGTGTGCATTTTGAAGTTTAGACTTCTGCCATTTTGTTGCATTACCCTCAGTTTTTTGTTACTTGTGCTATTTACGGTGGTGGGTTTTGAGCCTTGCCTAAAAAAGGCACTATGGGGATGGCAAGAGCCTTGGCAAGTATTCGAAAGCCTAAGGGTGATAGGTGCAAGCCGTCTCTAGCGAAGCAGCATGGCTTGTTGAGCATGTCATCCCAGGTGGACAGATACTGGATCCCCTTTAAATGACACCAGAAACTTAGCCAGTTGTTGAAATTGAGAATTTTTTTCTTTATACTGCAGTATCATACTTGGTGAGAGCAGAATGCTACTCAGGGTCAGGGTCATACTGGCCTGGGCTACGTAATCAGAGAACTCTTCCATGTCTCTTTTCATGTAGTCCAGGGAGGTATGGCTCAGGTCATTCACACCAACATGGACAATGACAGAGTCATATTTTTACTTGTTCTGGAGTGACCTGAGTGCTTGTGTTATGTGACGGATCCTAGCACCCGACAGGCAGCTAACAGTAACCTTCTCCTTATTCAGCCTAGTGAGTGGGATGTCAGTGTGCCTGACTAGAGTCACCTATTACTAGTATGTTGGGTGTGTTATTTTGCCTTAAGGGTTGTGATTGCATGGCACACTGGTTTTGTGAAGTATGTGTTTCATGGTTTGTGTTGGGGGGTGAAGGTTGCTTGGATGTTTGCTTTGGAGGTCTCCTTTGGTTTTGCAGATTTTTATTTAGAGCCTCCGAGTATGTTTTCATGTATTTATGTGTGTTTTTTGCCAGTGCTGGTTTAATGGGTCTATGTAAGACTGGTGGTGTGATGCAAGTATTTCCCTTCTCCTCTTCACTGTCTGATCCATTCTTGGGTTGAGCGAGCTTAGCCTCTAGTTTGGCTGTATAACTGCATCTCTCGCATGCATTAGTGTTTGGTGGTAGGAGGAGGGGTTTGTCTGTGTACATGAGGCAGTTGTAACATTGCCTCAAAATGCCCAGATTCACCAGTTGGACTGGAGAGTACACCTGAAACTGCCCTTTGGACATGCCTGGATAGGTACAGTGAACTGTTTTACTGGATGGTTGGTAAGGTCAAATAGAGAGCCTTGTCCTTCTGTACAGTACAGGAGGGTCTAGTGCTAGGGTTTATAAGTGCTTGCTATAAGTTTTGAGCAAGTGCCAGGCTGAGAAAAAATAGCTTGAGTGCTTAAGTTGAAAGTTTGTCTAGTTCCAAGGAAAAATTTGAAGAGGAGACATTGTGGAGCCGAGAATAGTTTTACCCTAGCTAACCGGCACTGCCAGGCACGCAAAACTGGGAAAATATGGTATTTATAGCAAGGAAATGAAAGAGATAGAAATTAGCCCAAAATGGCCAATAAACTACTAATTTCTGGGCTAAAACTACTCCTCCTGGGACAGATAGGCTGCTCAAAGCTCCCCTCTCTCACAGGTGAACAGAGAAACTTCCTTCTATCCAAGTAAGGTATGGGGAAACACAGAGATTTGTAACACAGCCCTGAATTCAGCACTAACCTGAAAACTGAGCTATACTAGCTTAGAAAGGCAGGAAACAAGTATATATATTTTTTTTCAGAAAATAAAGCAGATACACTCAAAAAAATAGTTTAAAAGCACAGAAAAGGATACTTATTGTTATATATCGCAGATCAGAGTTGTAGTCAATGCCCCCAGTAATAAAGTAGGAAGAAATACAAATACAGTAAAAGCAGATGAATAAAGTGCAATATATATATATATATATATATATATATATATATATATATATATATATAATTTTATATATATATAAAAAAACCTCTAGAAAACAAAGAAACTGATTTAAACAAGTTACCCAATTAACCAAAAAAAGCTCAAAACTGAGCCCTGTTCCAGCAGTCTTCAATCAGACAAGTTCTAACTGCACACCCCTGCTTACTAGGGTGCAGGAGAACCTTCTCCAAAAAAACATGGCCTGGATCAGTGCTCAAGTTATACAAACAAAGCTAGATTCAGCAGGCCTGAATCTGGTCTATGCTACAGCAACAAGGTGCACCAATTTCAGAAAGAAACAGTTCAAATAAGCAGTCACAATAAACTTGTGACCAGAAATTCCCAGCTCTGAAGGGCAGAATCCAGCCTCTCCTCCCACAATAGTGCAGACCACAAACCTTTTTAATGTAGAATAACTGGCCTGAAGCCAAAGTGATTAAGCCAGAACTAATACACTTTTAGAATAGCAGACACTCGGCCTTTAATCAGCAATTCCCAGCTTAGAAGGATGTAAGCTATCTGTCCTGCCACAACAGTGCAGATCACAAACCTTCTTAATGTAAAACAGCCTGTATGAAGCCTGAGTGCTTAAACCAAAAGACTTAGAATAACAGTTACAATATATATATATATATATATATATATATATATATATATATATATATATATATATATAGATAGATAGATATACTCACTTCATGGTCCATTCATCTTGCTGTAAGAGTGATCAGCAACATTTTAAAATATCTTTATCTCTCTCTCTCTCTCTCTCTCTCTCTTTCTCTTTCTGTCTGTCTGTCTCTCTTGTCAGGGTAGAATTTATATACTGTTTGTGAGTACCTACCACTTTACATAGCACACAAACATACACCATCTGTGTCTACATTTACCATTAAGATTTGAACAGTTGTGAAATGGAGAACCACATACCAAGCTGCTGCTTGTAATCTTATTAATGAACATTGTTGTCTACTATGTCAGAAACCATTATAAAATGTTTTGACTGTGGTGGAAGGCTTTACTTGATTACTGCAGTTGAGAAGAGTGCTTGTAACCAATACCAGTCAGAAGGACCACTGTAGGTCATTCTACCGCATTAGTGTTCTCCTCTTCCTCCTTAAAGACCTGTATATGACTAGACATATCGTGGCACCATGACCATCTTCCTTTATTCCTATGGTGTTTGACATCTCTATTTTTTCTATATGCATCCTCATCCTCTCCATGCCTGCTACAACAGATGCCTGACAAATTCAATTATCCCAGGAAACCTGGATCATAAACAGAGCTTCATCCTCACATGGCAACAAAGCAGTTCATTTTTATTTCATCTGACTGCTGCCACATAGGCTTTAATTTTAGTTTCCACAAGCAATAAATTAGTTGAGAAGGTTGACAGTCAGTGGGTCAGTTAGAATTTTGTGGACAGTCATTCAGAGGAATGCACATCATGAAAAACCGAGACAGTCATTTGAAAAATGATGTAATTCATTAGCCTTTGCACAACTGTATTTATTGTGTTGGTTTTATTTCTTTACTGTGTCACCATGACATGCACATATAGAGATGGTAATTCATGGAAAAGCAAATTTAACTACAATAGCACCCTGTCAAAATCTAGACACAAAGTCAGCATAAACATTTGCATACTGAAAATCATATAACTTTCTGTCTTTCATTTATTTAATATGACTACACAGTAAGTAGATCCAAATAGTCATGATATAAAAACAAAATGTAGTATAATATTTAAAAGGCTGCAACATTAATGATAAAGACAAAAAAGTAAAACATCAGAAACAGCAAGTTTCACACATCATTGTCCACGCTGGTGTCAACGACCTGAGACGTACCTCCTTGGACTACATGAAAAGGGACATCGAGGAGCTCTCTGATTATGTAGCCCAGGCAGGTATGACCCTGACCTTGAGCAGTATCCTACCTTCACGTAGAATGATGCCACAATACAGTGATAAGATGATCAGCTTTAATAATTGGCTTAAATTCTGGTGTCATTCAAAGGGGATCCAATGTCTGTCTGCCTGGGATGACATGCTGGACAAGCCACTGCTTATGACGGCTTGCACCTGTCACCCCTGGCTTCGGATATTGGCAAAGGCTCTTGCCACCGCCATAGTGCCTTTTTTAGGCAAGGCTCAAATTCTAAACCTACCACCCTACAACACCAAAAAGGAAAAAACTAAGGGTAATGCTGCTCAATGCCAGAAGTCTCAATCTCAAGATGCACGCACTCGAGGCCCTTCTCAATATGGAGAACATCGATGTCTGTGCTGTGACAGAAACCTGGTTCAAGGCTCCTGAGAGCACCCCAGCACTAACAGGTTTCACCTCATATCATGCGTTCCGGCCCCAAAATCCGGACAACACCAAGAAAGGAGGGTGTCCATATTCATAAAGGACACCCACACCTCAAGGTTGGTGGCAACGCATGATGCATCGGAGACCATCCAGGTGCAATTAACCATAGGCAAGACTGCTCTGCAATTTGTAGCATGTTACAGGCCACCCTCTCAAACTCAGGAACCTCACATGGCCTTCTTGAAAACATTGGAGGGATAAATGTATCTCCAAACACCATCATACTAGGTGACTTTAACTAGCCTAATATAGACTGGGAACACTACTCAAGCCGAACACTCTAACCCAAAGATTCCTGGACTTCATAAACTCAAATGCGATGGAACAACTAGTCACCATCCCACAAGAGGAGAAAACATACTTGATCTCATCATCACGAACATGGGATCAAAATGTTCAACACCGGAAGTATACCCCTCACTGGTGAGATCAGATCATAAACTAATCTCGCTGGAGGTCCTCATCCGCCCCACCTGAAACAAAAAGACCACAGTGAAAAACTTCTCAAAAGCCGATTTCACACTTCTAAAACTAGTGTGGTCTCCTTTAAGGCCCCTGAGCCAGTGGTAAACATTACTCAAACCGCTGAATCACTTACAAATGCCTTCTACCAGCACCTACAGGACTGCATGGATCAGGCAATCCCAAACAAAACTAAGACTCTCTGTACCAAAGGCAAGCGTCCAGTCTGGTGGACCCCAGCCATAAACAAGCTCTACAACAAAAGGAGGAAGCTACTACAAGATAGAGCAAAATCCTTGAAAGGTAAGACACCTTTGATCATTATAAGTAAAAACTAAGAGCTCTCATAAAATCATCCAAGGCAAATTTTGAGAGAAAATCGCCAAGGACTCTAAAGAGAATCATAAGGCCTTCTTTAGCTATGTTAGAAACCTAGGAGGAAACTCCCAGATATGCTCAGAATTAGTTCAAAATGATGTGAAAATTACTGAACCTACACACATTGCCAACATACTGGCTGACAGGTTCAGTGCAAACTTCTCCCCTCCCCACAAAGGAGAGATATCTATTCCAGAGGATTGTAGCCCCCCAAACATCTCCAACGCCCAGGTGAGAACTGCCCTCACTAAGGCAAAAACACAGCATCCATGGGACGGATGGTGTCCCGGCTGTGTGCTTCATGAACTCAATGAGGAATTAAACCCACAGTTAGGACAGCTGTTTAATCTTAGCCTCACCTCAGGATACGTACCCAAGGAGTGGCGCCGCGACTGTGGTCCCACTTCATAAGGGCGGTGCCTCCACAGACCCTGGAAATTACCCATTAGCTTGACAAGCCTTATCTGCAAAGCCATGGAGAGGATCATAATGGAACTCATAAATAAAGACATAGGGAACTTGCAGACTTTGGATCCAACTCAGTTTGGCTTTGTCAAAGGCAGATCCTGCCTCTTAAACTTGGTTGACTTTTTGAGACAGTCACCAAGGCCATTGATGAGGAAAGGCAGTCCATACAGCCTACCTCGACCTGGCAAAGGCCTTGACACAATACCCCACTCAGGTATCATCGAAAAACTCATCAGCTTGAATGTAAACCCATACATCACAAGATGGGTTGCAAACTGGCTAAGTGACAGAACCCACAGGGTCAGAGTTGCTGGAGCCATGTCAGACTCAAAGCCTGTCACAAGTGGTGTCCCACAGGGCTCAGTCCTGGGTCCACTCTTGTTCGGCATCTACTTTTCTGAAGTACAAGCAAACACAGGAGGTTATGGCTGACAAAGTTTGCAGATGACTGCAAACTGGGCCATAGTGAAAACACATCTGACACAGATATCCTCCAGAAGGGCCTCACAGAAATGGATAACTGGTGCCAGAGCCATGGCCTGAAGTTAAACGCCAAAAATGCATAGTCATACCCTTTGGGAAAAACAAGGCTACCCTAGCTACCATATAGGTGGCAATCCACTGAGCACAGAAAAAGTCATCAGAGATCTGGGGACCCAGGTTGACAGTAGCCTTCGTTTGACACTCATGTTGCTAAAGTAGTTAGGAAAACCTTCTATATCACCCACCTGATCATGAAGGATTCACATCTAGATCAAGGAGGTCATCGTCCCCTGTACTCATCACTTATTAGACCTATGATTGAGTACAATGCCCGTTCGAATGTATCTGACCAGACACCTGCTGCAGCTTGAAAGGCCCCAAAGTTCCTCACCAAAAGGATAAAGGGTCTCAAAATATGTCTTATGCTGCCCGACTGAAAGAACTCCAGCTCTATTCAGTCTCATACCGCTTGCTCAGAGGTGACCTGTGCCTGACATATAAGGCCATGTCAAACCCAGATTTGATGAATATGCTTCACCTCAAAAAATCTAGATCCCTCAGAACCACAAGGCGGAGACTTAAACCTTGACACGGTTATAAATAGAATGTGCTGGAGGGACAGATTCATCACCCAGAGACTCCCTATGCTGTGGAACAAAATCCTGGTACATGTGAGGCAGAGCACCTCTCTGGTCTTGTTCAAGAGGAATCTTGACCAATGGATGGGAGATTGCAGATATACCCCAGGGATTACTTCAGCGTCACTGCTTGACAGAGGCACAGCAAAATGATAGGCATAGTTTTTATTCAAACTAAAGGGGTGGCGAAAGCCACAATAACTATGGGCTAGGCTTATAAATGCCCTTGGGCAGATAGCCTAGTATGAACCTATGAACCTATGAACCTATTACACTGTGCCCATATTAAAAAAAATATGTTAATGATATGAAAAAACAAAGATCAAGAACCATTCTAATATTCATAAAATTTTGCAATGCTATTTATTTTTAGTATTGCTTTTCAGATGCTAGATGCCAACAGTGTAATAGTGTTGTGGTCCTATCACACTAATAGTCTGAGAGTGGGAGATGAGAAAGAAATGTTCGGTATAACCTAGTATTTACTTTGAGGGAGATAAAAAATAAAAGGGTATGAAATGGCAATTATTCCAATTATTTATTAATTTAGTAATTGTATTTAATAGGTTTGTGTAATTTAAAAGTATAGTTTCTCTCCAAGTGGACATAATGCTAATTCCTAGATATTGTACTGTTTTATTTTCCATTAAAATGCTTATGATTTTGTAGGTTTTTGTTATTTTTTTGTTGATTAGTAACATTTCAGTTTTACTCTGATTAAGTTTTAAGTTTGAAACTTTTTCAAATAAGTTAATTGATTCCATAATATAATGTAAAGAAGAGTCTGTATCTTCACTTGTTAAAAGAATATCATCTGTAAACATCTGAATTTTTGAGCAGTGATCACTATTTATGGAAAATCCTTTTATATTATTATTATTATTATCTATGTAGCAAAAGGTTCTATTGACAGGGCAAATAGCAATGGTGACAATGGGCAAACCTTTCTTTGTACCTTTAGTTATTTTAAATGATGACAATAAACAAGATCCAATTTTAACATATGCTTGGGAATTTTTATTTAATTTTAGTATTAAATGAATGAAATCTAGGGAGAAATTATATCATTTAAGAATTTTATGTAAATATACCCAGCTAATAGAGTCAAAGGTTTTATCAATATCTAAACTGATAATAGTTAGTTGCTTTTTAGCCTTATTAACAATATCAATTAGGGAAAGTAATTTAATTATATTATCCTGTACTTTTCTGTGTAAAATAAATCCAGTTTGATGTTAATGTATAACACCGGGAAGAATATCATAGGTTCATAGGTTCATAGGTTCATACTAGGCTATCTGCCCAAGGGCATTTATAAGCCTAGCCCATAGTTATGTGGCTTTTGCCACCCCTTTAGTTTAAATAAAACTATGCCTATTATTTTGCTGTGCCTCTGTCAAGCAGTGACACTGAAGTAATCCCTGGGGTATATCTGCGATCTCCCATCCATTGGTCAAGATTCCTCTTGAACAAGGCCAGCGAGGTGCTCTGCCTCACATGTACCGGGATTTTGTTCCACAGCATAGGGAGTCTCTGGGTGATGAATCTGTCCCTCCAGCACGTTCTGTTAATAACTGTATCAAGGTTTAAGTCTCCCGCCCTTGTGGTTCTGAGGGATCTAGATTTTTTGAGGTGAAGCATATTCATCAAATCTGGGTTTAACATGGCCTTATATGTCAGGCACAGGTCACCTCTGAGCAAGCGGTATGAGAATGAATAGAGCTGGAGTTCTTTCAGTCGGGCAGCATAAGACATATTTTTGAGACCCTTTATCCTTTTGGTGAGGAACTTTTGGGGCCTTTCTAGCTGCTGCAGGTGTCGGGTCAGATACATTCCGAATGGGGCATTGTACTCAATCATAGGTCTAATGAGTGATGAGTACAGGGGGACGATGACCTCCCTTGATCTAGATGTGAATCCCTTCATGATCAGGTGGGCAATGTAGAAGGTTTTCCTAACTACTTTAGCAACATGAGTGTCAAACGAAGGCTACTGTCAACCTGGGTCCCCAGATCCCTGATGACTTCTTCTGTGCTCAGTGGATTGCCACCTATATGGTAGCTAGGGGTAACCTTGTTTTTCCCGAAGGGTATGACTATGCATTTCTTGGCGTTTAACTTTAGGCCATGGCTCTGGCACCAGTTATCCGTTTCTGTGAGGCCCTTCTGAAGGATATCTGTGTCAGATGTGTTTTCGACTATGGCGCCCAGTTTGCAGTCATCTGCAAACTTTGTCAGCCATAACCCTCCTGTGTTTGCTTGTACTTCAGAAAAGTAGATGCCGAACAAGAGTGGACCCAGGACTGAGCCCTGTGGGACACCACTTGTGACAGGCTTTGAGTCTGACATGGCTCCAGCAACTCTGACCCTGTGGGTTCTGTCACTTAGCCAGTTTGCAACCCATCTTGTGATGTATGGGTTTACATTCAAGCTGATGAGTTTTTCGATGATACCTGAGTGGGGTATTGTGTCGAAGGCCTTTGCCAGGTCGAGGTAGGCTGTATGGACTGCCTTTCCCTCATCAATGGCCTTGGTGACTGTCTTGAAAATATCAACCAAGTTTAAAAGGCATGATCTGCCTTTGACAAAGCCAAACTGGGTTGGATCCAAAGTCTGCAAGTTCCCTATGTCTTTATTTATGAGTTCCATTATGATCCTCTCCATGGCTTTGCAGATAAGGCTTGTCAAGCTAATGGGACGGTGATTTCCAGGGTCGGTGGAGGCACCACCCTTGTGAAGTGGGACCACAGTCGCGGCGCCACTCCTTGGAGTGCGTATCCTGAGGTGAGGCTAAGATTAAACAGCTGTCCTAACTGCGGGTTTAATTCCTCATTGAGTTCGTGGAGCACACAGCCGGGGACACCATCCAGTCCCATGGATGCTGTGTTTTTTGCCTTGGAGAGAGCAGTTCTCACCTGGGTGTTGGAGATGTTTGGGGGGCTACAATCCCCTGGTATAGATATCTCACCTTTTCAGGGGGGGAGAAGTTTGCACTGAACCTGTCAGCCAGTATGTTGGCAATGTGTGTAGGTTCAGTAATCTTCACATCATTTTGAACTAATTCTGAGCATATCTGGGAGTTTCCTCCTAGGTTTCTAACATAGCTAAAGAAGGCCTTATGATTGTCTTTTGAGTCCTTAGCGATTTTTCTCTCAAAATTTGCCTTGGATGATTTTATGAGAGCTCTTAGTTTTTTACTTATAATGATCAAAGGTATCTTACCTTTCAAGGATTTTGCTCTATCTTGTAGTAGCTTCCTCCTTTTGTTGTAGAGCTTGTTTATGGCTGGGGTCCACCAGACTGGACACTTGCCTTTGGTACAAAGAGTCTTAGTTTTGTTTGGGATTGCCTGATCCATGCAGTCCTGCAAGTGCTGGTAGAAGGCATTTGTAAGTGATTCAGCGGTTTGAGTAATGTTTACCACTGGCTCAGGGGCCTTAAAGGAGACCACACTAGTTTTTAGAAGTGTGAAGTCGGCTTTTGAGAAGTTTTTCACTGTGGTCTTTTTATTTCAGGTGGGGCGGGATGAGGACCTCCAGCGAGATTAGTTTATGATCTGATCTCACCAGTGAGGGGTATACTTCCGGTGTTGAACATTGTGATCCCATGTTCGTGATGATGAGATCAAGTATGTTTTCTCCTCTTGTGGGGATGGTGACTAGTTGTTCCATGGCATTTGAGTTTATGAACTCCAGGAACCTTTGGGCTAGAGTGTTTGGGCTTGAGTAGTGTTCCCAGTCTATATTAGGGTAGTTGAAGTCACCTAGTATGATGGTGTTTGGAGATACATTTATCCCCTCCAATGTTTTCAGGAAGGCCATGTGAGGTTCCTGAGTTTGAGAGGGTGGCCTGTAACATGCTACAAATTGCAGAGCAGTCTTGCCTATGGTTAATTGCACCTGGATGGTCTCCGATGCATTGTGCGTTGCCACCAACCTGGAGGTGTGGGTGTCCTTTATGAATATGGACACCCCCCCTCCTTTCTTGATGTTGTCCAGATTTTGGGGCCGGAACGCATGATATGAGGTGAAACCTGATAGTGCTGGGGTGCTCTCAGGAGCCTTGAACCAGGTTTCTGTCACAGCACAGACATCGATGTTCTCCATACTGTGAAGGGCCTCGAGTGCGTGCATCTTGAGATTGAGACTTCTGGCATTGAGCAGCATTACCCTTAGTTTTTTTCCTTTTTTGTGTTCTAGGGTGGTAGGTTTAGAATTTGAGCCTTGCCTAAAAAAGGCACTATGGGGGTGTCAAGAGCCTTTGCCAATATCCGGAAGCCTAGGGGTGACAGGTGCAAGCCGTCCCTTGCGAAGCAGCGTGGCTTGTCCAGCATGTCATCCCAGGCAGACAGACATTGGATCCCCTTTGAATGACACCAGAATTTAAGCCAATTATTAAAGCTGACCATCTTATCACTGTATTGTGGCATCATTCTAGGTGAAGGTAGGATACTGCTCAAGGTCAGGGTCATACCTGCCTGGGCTACATAATCAGAGAGCTCCTCAATGTCTCTTTCATGTAGTCCAAGGAGATGCGTCTCAGGTCGTTGACACCAGCGTGGACAATGACTGAGTTGTACTTGTACCTGCTGTTGAGAGACCTGAGTGCTTGTGTTATGTGGCGGATTCTAGCGCCCGACAGGCAGCTTACTGTGACCTTCTCCTTACTCAGTCTGGTGAGCGGGACGTCAGTGTGTCTGACTATGGAGTCACCTATGACAAATATGTTTGGTGTTGTATTTGGCCTTAAGGGCAGTGACTGCTTTGCACACTGATTTTGTTGTTTATGTGTTGTTTGTGTGGTGTATTGAGTTTGCAGTTGCTTGGGTGTCTGCTTTGGAGGCCTCTGCTGTTTAGGTAAGTTTTTACTCAGAGCCTCCGAGTATGTCTTAGTGTGTTTATGTGTTTGATTCAGTGGTGTGGTTGAGTTATGTGAGACTGGTATTGTGGTGTGTGTAGTTGCCTTCTCCTCATGCCTGGTCTTGCCAGTCCTGAGTTGAGAGAGCTCAGCCTCCAGTATGGCTAAATAGCTGCATCTCTCACAAGTGTTAGTGTTACGTGGGAGAAGGAGAGGGTTGCCCGTGTACATGAGGCAATTGTAACATTGTCTCAGAATTCCCAGATTCACCAACTGGGCAGGAGAGGACGCCAGCATCTGACCCTTCAACATGTTAGAAAGAATTATGAGTTGGTATGAGACAGAAAAGTAGTGGGCTTAGCAGGGAAGTGGGCACTCCTGGGGGGTTTTGCTAGTGAGAGATTTGTATAATATAGGAGTGCTTGACCTGCAAAGAGAATGCTTACAAGACAAGGGATATGCTTATAAGACAAGTGCTGAGCTTTTTGAGAAGAAAAAGCTATTTGGAACAAGTGCTGCACTTTTTAGTGAAGGTGTAAACTGTTTAGGTTCCTAACAGAGCAGTTCTAAGGGAAAAATTGAAGAACAGACTTTCTGGAGCCAGAAAGAGTTTAACCATGTTTAACCAGCGCTGCCCGATGCTGCTCTAGTGGCAACTCCGCTAATTGGCTAAAGCACGTTAAAGCGTGCTTGATAGCAGGGGCTGGAAAGAAGCAGGAATAGACCCAAACGGACAATAAAACTACAGTTTCAAGTCAGTAACCACCTCTACGGGGGCAGGGAAGCTGCTCAATGTTATTCACTGCCACTGATCAACACAGAGACCCTCCTTCAGCCCAAGCAAAAATGGCCTCACAGAAACTTTCAAACAGTTCAGGAACAGCAAGCCTGTAACTGAACTTTTTTAACTCTCAGAAAAGTGGGAAAAAAGCAAGATTTTTTTTTGTTTTGTTTTTTACAGAGATAGCAGAGGTTCACAAGTAATATCAAGTTATAACAGTGCAGTAAATGACCCCACACAAGAGTGCTAGGTCAAGGACAGAAAATATGCAAGTTTTAAGAAAAAACGATTTAAAATTAAGTGCAAACAGGAAATTCAGCAAACAGCTTTTGGTTGTGCTCTAAATACAGCTACTAATACAGAAATCAAGTTTAACAAGCCAGAAAATGCTCAAGCTAGGCAGCTATGCAGAAAAACTTAGCAAATAAACAAAGAAAAAATACTTAAAATCTCAAAAGTGGCTCCCTTCTTCTCTCAGCATTTTTTTCCTCTTGGAGGGTGCTTCACCAACAGCCAACACGCCTGAAAAGATGCCCAAACCACGAGGCAACTAGGTTTTAAGAGAGGAAGATGAAGGAGTTTTGGAAATGACCCCTAGTGGCCAATAAAACTACAGTTTCAAGTCAGTAACCACCTCTACGCCGCCCAGGGAAGCTGCTCAATGTTATTCACTGCCACTGATCAACACAGAGACCCTCCTTCAGCCCAAGCAAAAATGGCCTCACAGAAACTTTCAAACAGTTCAGGAACAGCAAGCCTGTAACTGAACTTTTTTAACTCTCAGAAAAGTGGGAAAAAAGATTTTTTTTTTGGTTTGTTTTTTACAGAGATAGCAGAGGTTCACAAGTAATATCAAGTTATAACAGTGCAGTAAATGACCCCACACAAGAGTGCTAGGTCAAGGACAGAAAATATGCAAGTTTTAAGAAAAAAAGATTTAAAATTAAGTGCAAACAGGAAATTCAGCAAACAGCTTTTGGTTGTGCTCTAAATACAGCTACTAATACAGAAATCAAGTTTAACAAGCCAGAAAATGCTCAAGCTAGGCAACTATGCAGAAAAACTTAGCAAATAAACAGTGAAAAATACTTAAAATCTCAAAAGTGGCTCCCATCTTCTCTCACCATTTTTTCCTCTTGGAGGGTGCTTCACCAACAGCCAACAAGCCTGAAAAGATGCCCAAACCACGAGGCAACTAGGTTTTAAGAGAGGAAGATGAAGGAGTTTTGAAAATGACCCCTAGTGGCCAATAAAACTACAGTTTCAAGTCAGTAACCACCTCTACGGGGGGCAGGGAAGCTGCTCAATGTTATTCACTGCCACTGATCAACACAGAGACCCTCCTTCAGCCCAAGCAAAAATGGCCTCACAGAAACTTTCAAACAGTTCAGGAACAGCAAGCCTGTAACTGAACTTTTTTAACTCTCAGAAAAGTGGGAAAAAAGCAAGATTTTTTTTTTTTTTTTGTTTTTTAGAGAGATAGCAGAGGTTCACAAGTAATATCAAGTTATAACACTGCAGTAAATGACCCCACACGAGAGTGCTAGGTCAAGGACAGAAAATATGCAAGTTTTAAGAAAAAAACGATTTAAAATTAAGTGCAAACAGGAAATTCAGCAAACAGCATTTGGTTGTGCTCTAAATACAGCTACTAATACAGAAATCAAGTTTAACAAGCCAGAAAATGCTCAAGCTAGGCAGCTATGCAGAAAATCTTAGCAAATAAACAGAGAAAAAATACTTAAAATCTCAAAAGTGGCTCCTTTCTTCTCTCAGCGTATTTTCCTCTTGGAGGGTCCTTCACCAACAGCCAACATGGACATAAAAATTTTATAATCAATATTTAACAAAGAGATGGGATGGTAGGAGGAACATGATTGTGGTTTCTTTTCTTGTTTTAAAATCAGGGAAGTCAGGGAATATTTCCAAGATGGGGTACTATCAATTCATTTTTAATTATAGAGAAAGCACTTAAGATTAGTTTTAAAGTTGAATCTGGAAGAATTTTATATATTTCTGGAATTATGCCATCTAAGCCAGGAGCTTTATTATTATTTTTTACTTTTAATCTGGTCTTTCAATTCCAAGAGTGATATTGGTTTATTTAATATTTTATTTTGTGGTTTTGATAATTTATTATTTATACTATTCTGGTGAAATGTATCTATTTTGGTGTTATTCTCTAAATCAGGATATTTTTAAATGCTTCTAGTATATCTTTTAATACTTCTAGTATACCTCCCTTTTTGGGAGCCATTAACTGTATATTTATATTCATTAATATGGTTTAGGTTATTAAGTTGTTTGGATCTGATGGCTAGCGTATGTAGATGTTTGGAATTTAATGAGTAAGACTGTAATTTAAGTCTCTCCATATTTATTGAGACCTTGTTATTTAAAATGCCAAGGTATTTTTTTATTTAAATTTGCAAGTTCTGTATGTGTAGTTTTATCATTATGATTTAAGTTTTATTTTAATTTATCTATTTTAGTTTGCAATTCATTTAATTCCCTATCCCAATCTTTCCTTTTTAAAAAGTACCAGTTCTTTATTTTGCTGTAGAGGTAAACTTGTAACATATCCCATAGTATGGTGTCAATTACTTCACCACTGTTATTCAACTCCAATAATATATTTATTTCATTTAAAAAAGCATTCCTTAAAACCTTTCATTTTTATTATATAAGCTGGGATTCTTAGCCAAAAAACTAAATTGTCATTGCTTATTTTGAAGTTAAAAGTAAGGGCATTATGGTCAGAGAGTGGACATGGCACTATTAGAACTTCTTTTATTTTGGAGTATGAATTATTGGGAAAAAATACCTTATCTATATTTGTTTGTGTTCCAAATCTAAAGAAATAGTTGGTGTAGTCAAGGGAATTAGTCTGTAAATATCTCTAAGAGTCATAGAAGAAATGAAGTGATTTAGTTTCTTGGATTGTGCCAATAATTTGGGTTTGTTAATTCTGGATGTGTCTCTGTCTGTTAGTAAACAGTTAAAAATCACCCATTAAAATAATTTCTCCTCTGGCATGAAGAGTTTTGGTATCTAAATATTTATCTACAAATCTAAATCCTAAACCAGGTATCCAATAGGAGTTAATCAATGTCTAACATTTCTTATTTATTTCTAATACCGCTAGATACAGCATTACATGTTTTTCCTCAAAGGTACTAAGGAGTTTAAGCATGGCAATAGAGTTTTTCCACAATATAAGTGTTCCTCTCTTTTTTTCTTTTGTAACAAGAGGCTGCTAGAACAGAATAGCCCTTAAAAATAATTTGCCTAAATCTTTTTTAAGCAAATCAGTCCCTTGCAAAAAAACGTATTTGTGCTTTATGCAATTTTATAAATTTAAGCAAATTGGCTCTTTTTACGTCATTATTTAGGCCATTGACTTTTAGTGATAAGCACTTATATTCTCTCATGAGTTTGATATATATATATCTATATATATATATATATATATATATATATATATATATATATATATATATATATATATATATATATATATATATATACATATCCATAGATAGGACACTTATAATGTGATTGAAAACAAACAGGATACAAACACTGATTATATTCCAGTACAAGGACACAGAGAAACAAAGTCAAGACAAAGCATATTACTTTTCACCAAGTATGAGCAGGAGGCCAAGCCCCCCTGCACCCCCTATTGTGGGGGGCTGTGCCCCACACACCCCCTGCTACTTAAATATATCAACTCCAAGATTGCACTTCACTACACTAACATGAGTTATGTTGTAGTATAGAAAGTTAGAAAGGAACATTACTAAGGTTACAATAGGCAGTCATGAAACAAGTAATGGTATGTTCACCATTTTTTCTGTGGAGTGTGATCTCTGAGTTGATATATTTAAATAGCAGGGAGTGTGGGGGGGTGCATGGGGGCTTGCCCCCCCCCACCCGCTCATACTTGGTGGAAAGTAAATTGCTTAGTCTTGTCTATAGTCAATGTTTGTATCCTGTGTGTTTTCAGTCTTTTGGGATTCAGGATTATGAGTTTTCAGGATTTTGGGTTTCAGTCTTATGGGATTCAAGATTGTGGGTTTTCAGTCTTCTGAAGTGAATCCACAAAGACATACATGGAGCAATGTGCTCCTGGTTTGATTAAATATATAATCAAACCACCATCTATCCACATCTTACATATACAAATATCTTATTATTAGCTTCTACCTTAAATCAAATTGGAAAAAGAAATCCATACATCTATAAACTGTAATAACCCAAACAATTGCAATGCAAATGCTGTATATTTTCAAGACAGCATTGCTAAAGAATTAAATTCTAGACCCATTTCTCCCTGGTGTCTACTCACTATATATAAAAGTTAAAATTAAAAACAGCTTTGTAACAGACTTCATAAATGATTATGTTACCAAAATAAAGGCATTTGCCAGTAAAGTTTGATACAAACAAGCATTAGATGTTAATATCATAATTTACCAATCCATTTTGAATACTGTGTTGTAGTATGGCTAGGGAAAGAGAACAGGGGGTCTAAGGCTTGCTATTGTTGAACAGTAATGAACTATAAGTCATTATAAAACTTTTATTTCAGACTTGTGATATGTGAGGCATACTAGTATAATTGAAAGCTATCCTGATTGTCAAACAAATAAAAATGGATAAAATAGTTACTATGCTACTGATATAGCACAAAACAATCTCTCTAAGTGTATAGCATTAATTTTGTACTTTGATTACTCCACTATTAACTGGGAACTCGATGCAACACCAGACAAATGTGTACAGAAATTCTTGAGTTTTGTATATAAACTCCTTGAACCAGATATTCAATATATCAACCAGAGGTGTAGCCATTCTGGATCTAGTCCTCACCAATATGGAAGATTGCTACACATCCCCTACTGTAATGTCATCCTGTTAAGGCCAGACAACAATATGGTTTCCTTTGAGGTAAAATTAACAACTGGACCTCCAGGTAAATCTGGTAAACTTAGGAGCTATTCTAAGGCTAACCTCCTGTTATTGAGTAATACCCTTTCACATTTTCAAGCCTCATTAAACATCGAGAACCTTGAAAACACTGCTGCCTATGTAGAACATTTTAGAGAATCCCTATACAGTTATGCTAATAATTGCATACAGGCAGCTACACCCACCAGGAAGGAGTACCCTGGTAGACTCACAAGATTAATAGCCTGTATAACAGGAGGTAAGAAATTATGGCAAAATTAGGAGGGGGTGTACCAAGCTGAATAAAAGCACTCTCTCAAACTGAACAAGCTTAAGAGATAAATAAAGTCTGTCTAAACCAAGATTAAGGTACGATTGTCTTCCCAGGCATAGGACAACTACAGAGCATTCTTTGGCTATGTCCTCATCCTCAAAGGCAATACACAACTGTGCGTAGACCTCATAGTAAAAGGAACCACCTATCCTGGGTCAGAAGATATATCAAACCTCTTGGCTTATTAATTAAGCCCCATCTTTACTCCTCTCACCCCTTAAACCTTCTCACAGGAAGTAACATCTAATATAACTCCCTCTATTATCACTAGAAAGCAAGTTATTAGTGTTCTCTCTAAAACCAGGAACACTACATCCATGGGCTCAGAGATTATCCCAGGTTACTTTCTAAATAGAGTAAAACATATCCTATCTGGGCCTCTGGAATTACTGTTTAACTGTAGCTCTCAAACAGGTTTTGTGCCTCGTGAATGGAAAAAGGCAATAATCATCTCTATGTCACTAAAGATACATTGATGATGGGAGAGGAAACCATGATTACAGGCAGTCTCTTTTAATGTGGGAAAAAAATGCATTAAAATAATCTGCTACTAGTCTTTCACATGTAGTGGATATTTGTCTCATAAAGAATGCACATATTCTGTATTGTATGTATAATAAAAGCCAACAACTAGAGCATCCCTATTCAAGATAAAAATAGTAATTCTCTCACTGAACTACATCCCGAAGTGCTGCCACAAAAAGAACAATGTATTGTGAAATAGTATCTTTCTTGCTTTAAGGCAAGTCAACACAACAGTGTCTTTTCAATAACCACCTGAATTATTTTATGTCCATATGGTGATGGAAAGACTATAATAAATTACCTGTTTACTAGTTGAAACCACTCTTGTTTTCAATCTCAGGCAACCATGTCCAAATGGAACACAATGATTATTTGTGTAGACTAAAACAGCCCTAGTGTGCCTGATTTGCTCATGATCAAAAGACCCATGACAGCACCAACATTTGCAAATATTGTGGATATACCACTTCACAGCATCAAATGTATGTCTACTAGTCACTGTAGCACAACTGCTTCAAACACAGATCAATAGATTTTATCAAATTAGTCAATGTCCATAGCTAAGAAAAGTTTAGAACACTATAAAAGCCATATATTCAAAACAAAGGGTTCCACAGCAGAAATAAAACAAGCAACATGCTTTCAAGCAAATGGAAAAAAGCTAAGGGTAATGCTGCTCAATGCCAGAAGTCTAAATCTCAAGATGCAGGCACTTAATGCACTCCTCAGCATGGAGAACATCGACGTCTGTGCAGTAACTGAAACCTGGTTCAAGGCTCCTGAGAGCACCCCAGCACTACCAGGCTGTACCTCGTATCATGCTTTTCGGCCCCAAAACCCAGGTCGAACCACAAAGGGAGGGAGAGTGTCCATATTCATTAAAGACACCCACACCTCCAGGTTAGTAGCAACACATGAAGCATCAGAGACCATACAGGTGCAACTAACCATAGGCAAAACGGCTATACAACTGGTAGCATGTTACAGACCACCCTCCCAATCTCAAGAACCCCACTCAGCCTTCCTGAAGACATTGGAGGATATGAATGTATCACAAAATACCATCATACTGGGAGACTTCAACTACCCAAACATAGATTGGGTACATTATACTAGCCCTAATACCCTAGCCCAAAGGTTCCTGGAATTCAAAAATTCAAATGCACTGCAACAACTAGTCACTTCTCCCACTAGGGGAGATATTATACTAGACCTGATCATCACAAACATGGGGACAAAATGCTCCACACCAGAAGTATACCCCTCACTAGTGAGATCTGACCACAAACTAATCACCCTGGATATACATATCCCACATCCACCCCCAGCACAAAAGACCACAGTGAAAAACTTCTCAAAAGCAGACTTCACTCTTCTTAAGACTGAGATGGTATCCTTTAAGCCCACTGTGCCAGTGGATACCACATCCCACAATGCTGAATCCTTCACAAATGCTTTTATGGACATCTCCAAGAATGCATGGATCATGCAATCCCAAATAAATCCAAGTCCCTCTCCACCAAAGGTAAGCATCCTGACTGGTGGACCTCAGCCATAAACAAATTGTATAACAAAAGAAGGAAGCTACTGCACGTCAGAGCAAAATCCCATGAAGGGAAGACATCTCTGATCAACATTAGCAAAAAACTACGTTCTCTCATAAAAACATCCAAGGACAACTTTGAGAGAAAAATCGCTAAGGACACTAAAGATAACCACAAAGCCTTCTTCAGCTATGTTAGAAACCTGGGTGGAAACTCTCAGATATGCTCAGAGTTGGTTCACAACAACAAAAAATACACAGAACCCACAGATATTGCTAACATTCTGGCTGACAGGTTCAGTGCAAATTTCTCCCCTCCCTCACCCCCAAAAAAAGAAATACTTATCCCAGCTGAAAGTAATCTCCCTGTCATCTCAGATGTCCAAGTGAGGACTGCCCTAAACAAAGCAAAAAACACAGCGTCTATAGGTCCTGACGGTATCCCGGGTTGCATGTTACGTGAACTCCAAGAGGAGCTAAACCCACACATAAAAATGCTATTTAACCTTAGCCTTACTTCGGGATATGTACCTGAACACTGGCGTACAGCAACAGTGGTCCCACTAAACAAGGGGGGGGGGTGCCTCTACAGACCCTGGAAACTACTGCCCCATAAGCTTAACCAGCCTGGTCTGCAAAGCTATGGAAAGAATCATTATGGAATTCATAAACAGAGACATAGGGGACCTACAGACACTTGACCTCACCCAGTTCGGCTTTGTAAAGGGCAGATCCTGCCTTTTAAACCTGGTTGACTTTTTTGAAACAGTCACTAGAGCCATTGATGAGGGCAAAGCAGTCCATACAGCATACCTGGACTTGGCTAAGGCCTTCGACACAATACCCCACTCAGGCATCATAGATAAGCTCAACAGCTTAAAAGTAAACTCTTATGTCACTAGATGGGTTGCAAACTGGCTAAAGGACAGAACCCATAAAGTTAAAATCGCTGGAGTGATGTCAGACTCAAAGCCAGTCACAAGTGATGTTCCACAGGGATCTGTCCTGGAACCCCTCTTGTTCAGCATTTATTTCTCAGATGTTAAAGCAAACATGGGAGGGCTGTGGCTGACAAAGTTCGCAGATGACTGCAAACTAGGTGCCATAGTCGATACACCAGCAGTCACATACATCCTACAAAAAGGCCTCACAGAAACGGACAACTGGTGCCGGAGTCACGGCCTTAAACTAAATGCAAAAAAATGTATAGTCATCCCTTTTGGGAAAAACAAAGTACCCACAAATTATCACATAGACAGCAACCCACTGAGTATGGAAAAAGTAATCAGAGACCTAGGGAGCCAAGTCGACAGCGACCTCTCATTTGACACCCACGTTGCCAAAGTGGTTAGAAAAACATTCTACCTTGCACACCTCATCATGAAGGGATTCACATCCAGATCCAAGGATGTCATTGTACCCCTATATTCCTCCCTCATCAGACCCATGATTGAGTACAATGCCCCATTTGGTATGTACATCACCCGGCATTTGCAACAGCTGGAGAGAACACAAAAGTACCTCACCAAGAGGCTCAAGGGTCTCCAACATATGTCTTATTCTGCCGGACTAAAGAAACTTCAGCTCTATTCAGTAGCATACCGCCTGCTCAGAGGTGATCTCTGCCTGACGTACAAGGCCATGTCCAATCAGGATCTGATGGACATGCTCCACCTCAAAAAATCCAAATCCATCAGGACCACGAGAGCTAAAGACTTAAACCTCGGCACAAGTATGAATAGTACATGCTGGAGGGATAGATTCATAACCCAGAGGCTTCCCATGCTTTGGAACAAGATCCCAGTTCGTATTAGGCAGAGCCCCTCACTGACTCTCTTCAAGAGAAATCTTGATGAGTGGATGGGAGATCATAAGTTTACCCCAGGGGTCACATCTGTGTCACTGCTAGACAGGGGCACAGTAAACTAATTCTATTATATAAGGGGACCTTCATTGTGTCACTACTGGACAGAGGCACAGTATTCTAATTTTATTCTGTACATTTTTGTACCATTTCATGGGGTGGCAAAAGCCACATCACTATGGCTAGGCTTACAAATGCCCCAGGGCAGATAGCCTAGTACTATACTATGAAACTATCAAATAACCAACTGCCATTTGCTTTTCCTTAAATTTAAATGTTTCATCTGGAACTGCCACATTACTTCTTACAATCTGATCATTTGTTTGCTTAAAATGTCTGTATATTCAGTGCTTTTATGATTTCTGATGTTGGCTCTTTCTAACTTCAATTTTCTTACCTTCAATTTCTGATGGATTATTTCTTTATTATTGTGAATGATTCCCAGTTTTCATTTAATGCCCATCTTTAAATTTGTCCCATTTCTGTCAATGAAACTGGCTGCTTAATCTGTTTATGCTGCTGTTTTAACATTCCAGGCACCTGACATAGGGTTAAAGGTTGCCAATGACTTCCTGAGGCTGCAGCTTGTTATTAAAAGTGACAACATTGGCAGACTGAAGCTATGAGCAGCTCATCAGCCCCGATCACATTAGATGTGTCTTTTCTAGTTATCAGGCATGAAAAACAGGATGAAGCAGGCAATTTCAAACTATAGAAGGCTTGAGCTATCCCAACAAAAGCACACACAACACTCGCAAGTTCATGAAAGCTAATGACATGTCCAAATACAATGTCAGATACATAATGCACATTAGAGCCGTGTTTTCCAACCATAGCAAACCAGTGCCACACTCTCATCTTTTCTTTTATGTTACAAAAGAAACATATAAATGAACAAAAAAAAAAAACCCTCACCCTTTCCCTTTAATAGGGAAAAGTTATATATGAATGTTGTTGTATCTTTTGGTTTTTCCCGGTTAGGGGTTGCCACATTGGAACTCCGGTCCGCTAATGATTGGCAGTAGATTTTTATGTACCAAGTTGCCAGCCCTGATGCACAACCTTTAACGAAGGTACGCCCATTCACGCATGTCTCCACACAGAAGACGCTTTAGCTGAGAATCGAACAGGACAACGTCTTACTGTGAGGCGACAACGTTACCGCAGCACCCGAATACAAAAATATATAGTTACTTTTAAGTAGTAAACAAGTTGTGCCTACATATACACCTATATTCATTTTGTAACATAGTAATGTCCTTACATTCAATCAAATACTTCAGAGAAAACTGTTTATCCCCATCAGCCTCAATTTGACATTTTCAACAGGAATGCAGAAACTAGCCCTGTATATATATATATATATATATATATATATATATATATATATATATATATATATATATATATATATAATATAGGTTCATAGGTTCATAGGTTCATACTAGGCTGTATGCCCTAGGGCATTTATAAGCCTAGCCAGAGTTGTGTGGCTTTCACCACCCCTTAGGTTGAAGAATACTATATCCATTAGTTTGCAGTGCCTCTGTCCAGCAGTGATAGAGAGATGATCCCCGGGGTAAACCTATGATCTCCCATCCACTGGTCAAGATACATCTTGAACAGAGCCAGCGAGGTGCTCTGTCTCACATGGACCGGGATTCTGTTCCACAGCATAGGGAGCCTCTGGGTGATGAATCTGTCCCTCCAGCACGTCCTATTTATATCTGTGTTGAGGTTTAAGCCTCTTGCTCTTGTGGCTGTGGTGGATTTGGATTTTTTGAGGTGGAGCATGTCCATTAATTCCGGGTTGGACATGGCCTTGTATGTCAGGCACAGGTCACCTCTGAGCAGACGGTATGCGACTGAATAGAGCTGGAGTTTCTTCAGTCAGGCAGCATATGGCATATTTTTGAGCCCCTTTATCCTTTTGGTGAGGAACTTTTGGGGTCTTTCCAATTGCTGCAGGTGTCGGGTAAGATACATTCCGAATGGGGCATTGTACTCAATCATTGGTCTGATAAGTGAAGAGTACAGGGGAACAATGACCTCCCTTGATCTGGATGTGAATCCCTTCATAATCAGGTGGGCAATGTAGAAGGTCCTCCTAACCACTTTGGCAATGTGAGTGTCAAAAGAAAGGTTACTGTCAACTTGGGTCCCCAGGTCCCTGATAACCTCTTCTGTGCTTAATGGATTGCCACCTATGTGGTAACTTGGGGTTACCTTGTTTTTACCAAAGGGTATGACTATACATTGTTTGGAGTTTAGCTTAAAGCCATGGCTCTGGCACCAGTTATCCGTTTCTATGAGACCCCCCTGAAGGATATCTGTGTCTGATGGATTTTCAACTATGGCGCCCAGTTTGCAGTCATCTGCAAACTTTGTCAGCCACAATCCTCCTATGTTTGCCTGCACTTCTGAAAAGTAGATGCCGAACAAGAGGGGGCCCAGGACTGAGCCCTGTGGGACACCGCTTGTGACCGGCTTGGAGTCTGACATGGCACCAGCAACTCTAACCCTGTGGGTTCTGTCCTTGAGCCAGTTTGCAACCCATCTTGTGACATATGGGTTTACATTTAAGCTGGTGAGCTTTTCTATGATACCCAAGTGGGT
Source organism: Protopterus annectens (assembly GCF_019279795.1). NCBI lineage: Eukaryota > Metazoa > Chordata > Ceratodontiformes > Protopteridae > Protopterus > Protopterus annectens. The sequence goes on along the minus strand of NC_056726.1, from coordinate 1,703,631,390 downwards.
TATTGTGTCGAAAGCTTTTGCAAGGTCAAGGTAGGCTGTGTGAACTGCCTTACCCTCATCAATGGCCTTGGTGACTGTTTCAAAAAAGTCGACCAAGTTCAAGAGGCATGATCTGCCCTTGACAAAGCCGAATTGGGTAGGATCCAATGTCTGTAGGTCCCTATGTCTTTATTTATGAGTTCCATTATGATCCTCTCCATAGCTTTGCAGACCAGGCTTGTTAAGCTTATGGGGCGATAATTACCAGGGTCCGTAGAAGCACCGCCTTTGTGGAGTGGGACCACAGTTGCAGTACGCCACTCTTTGGGTACGTATCCTGTGGTAAGGCTAAGATTAAACAGCAGCCTTATGTGTGGGTTTAGTTCCTCATTGAGTTCGTGTAGCACACAGCTGGGGACACCATCCGGTCCCATTGATGCTGTGTTTTTAGCTTTAGAGAGAGCAGCTCTCACCTGGGCATTTGAGATGATTGGGAGGCTACACTCTGCTGGGATTGATATTTCTCCTTTTGGGGGGGGGGAGAAATTTTCACTGAACCTGTCTGCCAGTATGTTTGCAATGTCTGTGGGTTCAGTGATTTTTGTATCATTTTGGACTAATTCTGAGCATATCTGGGAGTTTCCACCCAAATTTCTAACATAGCTAAAGAAGGCCTTATGATTGTCTTTTTAGTCCTTGGCGATTTTTCTCTCAAAGTTGGCCTTGGATGATTTTATGAGTGATCGTAGTTTTTTACTAGTATTTATCAGAGATGTCCTCCCTTTTAGGGATTTTGCTCTATCTTGTAGTAGCTTTCTCCTCTTGTTGTAAAGTTTGTTTATGGCTGGGGTCCACCAGATCGGGCGCTTGCCTTTGGTGGAAAGGGTCTTGACTTTATTTGGGATTGCTTGATCCATGCAATCCTGGAGGTGCTCGTAGAAAGCATTTGTAAGGGATTCAGCAGCGTGGGTTGTGGTTTCCAATGGCTCAGGGGCCTTGAAGGATACCACACCAGTCTTAAGAAGTGTGAAGTTAGCTTTTGAGAAGTTCTTCACTGTGGTCTTTTTTGTTGGGGGTGGGGGCGGGATGTGGATCTCCAGTGAGATTAGTTTATGGTCTGATCTCACCAATGAGGGATATACTTCCGGTGTGGAGCATTTTGTCCCCATGTTTATGATGATCAGGTCTAGTATATTTTCACCTCTTGTGGGAATGGTGACAAGTTGTTCCATAGCATTTGAGTTTATGAACTCCAGGAACCTTTGAGCTAGGGTTTTGGGGCTTGAGTAATGTTCCCAGTCTATGTTTGGGTAGTTGAAGTCACCCAATATGATGGTGTTTGGAGAGACATTTATACTCTCCAGTGTCTTCAGGAAGGCTGTGTGGGGTTCCTGAGTTTGAGAGGGTGGCCTGTAACATGCTACAAACTGTAGAGCAGTTTTGCCTATGGTTAATTGCACCTGAATGGTCTCTGATGCTTTGTGAGTTGCCACCAGCCTGGAGGTTTGGGTATCCTTGATGAATATGGATACACCCCCTCCTTTTGTGGTACGGTCCGGGTTTTGGGGCCGGAACGCATGATATGAGGTAAAACCTGATAGTGCCGGGGTTCTCTCAGGAGCCTTGAACCAGGTTTTAGTCACAGCACAGACATCAATGTTCTCCATACTGAGGAGGGCTTCGAGGGCATGCATCTTGAGATTTAGACTTCTGGCATTGAGCAGCATTACCCTTAGTTTTTTTCCATTATTGTTTTCTAGGGGTGGGTTTAGAATTTGAGCCTTGTCTAAAAAGGCACTATGGGGTGGCAAGAGCGTTTGCCAATATCCGAAAACCCAGGGGTGACAGGTGCAAGCCGTCCCTTGCGAAGCAGCATGGCTTGTCAAGCATGTCATTCCAGGCAGACAGACATTGGATCCCTTTAGAATGACACCAGAAATTAAGCCAATTATTAAAACTGATCATTTTGTCTCTGTATTGTGGCATCATTCTTGGTGAAGGTAGGATACTGCTCAGGGTCAGGGTCATACCAGCCTGGGCTACATAATCTGAGAGCTCCTTTATGTCTCTTTTCATGTAGTCCAGGGAGGTATGTCTCAGGTCATTCACACCGGCATGGACAATGACTGAGTCATACTTGTACTTGCTGTGAAGTGACCTGAGTGCTTGTGTTATGTGGCAGATTCTAGCGCCCAACAGGCAGCTTACTGTGACCCTCTCCTTGTTCAGTCTGGTGAGTGGGACATCAGTGTGTCTGACTATGGAGTCACCTATGACAAGTGTGTCTGGCATTGTGTTTGGCCTTAAGGGCTGTGACTGATTTGCACACTGACTTTGTGATCTATGTGTTGCTTGTGTTATGTCATGAGGTGACAGTTGTTTGGGTGTCTGCTTTGGAGGCCTCTGCTGTTTTGGTAGATTTTTGACCAGTGCCTCCGAGTATGTCTTTGTGTGTTTATGTGTTTGATTTGCAGTTGTGATAGTTTTATGTGAGACTGGGTTTATGGTGTGTGTGGTTACTTTCTCCTCCTGTCCAGTTTTGCCAGTCCTGAGTTGAGAGAGCTCAGCCTCCAGTTTGGCTATATAGTTGCATCTCTCGCATGTATTTGTGTTTTGTGGGAGGAGGAGAGGGTTGTCTGTGTACATGAGGCAATTGTAACATTGCCTCAATATTCCCAGATTCACCAGCTGAGCAGGAGAGGACGCTAGCAACTGACCCTTTGACATGCTAGAAGAAATGAAAAAGTTTGCTGTGTAACTGAGTCAGAAAGGACCTATAGGGAAGTGGGTACTCAAGGGGGTTTTAAGCTAGTGAAGTACTTTGTATAATATAGAAGTGCTTTACCTGACTAAAAAATGCTTTAGGAACAAGTGCTGAGCTGTACAGATAGAGAATAGACTGTTTAGATTACAAATAGAGCAGTTCTAAGGGAAAAAATGAAGAGCAGACTTTACGGAGCCAGAAATAGTTTAACCTTGTTTAACCGACACTGCCCGATGGTGCTCTAGTGGCAACTCTGCTCTAAATGCAGAAAAGGCAATAAGTCAGTAGTACAGGCTAGCACACTTTAGTGGGCAGCCAAACAATTAAATTAAACAGCAAACAAACACTTTTCGACTTGAATTAGACTAATTTCGACTAAAATGTACTTTTAAGTGCAGATAATAAAAAATGCAGTAAATAACTATGAAAACAGTTAAAGCTTGCTCTAGGTAAGCAGTAAAAGGTAAAACAAATATATATATATATATATATATATATATATATATATATATATATATATATATATATATATATACATACAGTGTGTGTGTGTGTGTGTGTATATATATATATATATATATATATATATATATATATATATATATATATATATATATGGTTCTACCAGCTTAGAAGACGACGGAATTGAGCTCCAGAAGATAAAAAAAACGAAGACCGGCGAATCGCGGGTTGCAGAACATCGACAATGCAGAAGACCGACACGACGGATGACAACACCAACGCCGAGGATGCCGACATGGGGAAAGGCTGTGTGAGTATGCGTAGTGGGAGGACGTTAAACGCGAGGCAGGTAAGTGGAGATTGACGGTCTGTGGGGATAGGGGTGGGTTAAGTGAGTTAGGGTTAGGGGAGCGATAGGGGTGGGTTAAGTGAGTTAGGGTTAGGGGTGGGTTAAGTGAGTTAGGGTTAGGGAGCGGGTTAAGTGAGTTAGGGTTAGGGGCGGGTAGGTAAGTGTGCGAGTTGACGGACCTTAGGGTTAGGAGTAAGGTTTAGTGTGGGCTTGTAAGGATTTTGGTGTGCTTGTGTTGTGTGTGTGGTTTGTGGAATGGGGATGTGTTTTGTTTTAATAATTGTTATTGTGGTGTGTGCAGTGTATGGGGTTTCGTGTTTGTGTACCCGGTTATTTCGTTGTCGGTTATGTGTGGTTTTGTTTATGGACTGTAATATGTGGTGTCGGTGATGTGGTTGTCGGTGTTGTGTGGTTTCGGCTATGTCAGGTAGAACCATATATATATATATATATGTATATATATATATATATATATATATATATATATATATATATATATACACACATTTTATATATATATGTGTGTGTGTGTGTGTGTGTGTGTGTGTGTGTGTGTGTGTGTATATATGTATACATAATAGACATATATACATACATATATACATGCATGTATTGTTTTATCCAGCCCCCCTCCACACCGCCCCTCCTTTTTTTCACATTAAATAGCTATTAGGAAAAAACAGATAACGTTTAAATAATAAACAAGGTGAAAAGAATAGGAGGACAGACATAAACTGAGAAACAAGAAAGAAGGTGAAGGAAGAGGAGACTAGAAAGTGGGGAGAACCAGGAGAAGGGAATAAATGAACAATAGAAAAATGTTAAAAAATGTTATAAAAAATTTTATTTACCTTTATAACAATGTTCAGCATTTAGTGCAGAGAGGCTATATAATCGAAGACAAACAGTTAAAAATTGTTTAACAAGTTCATTTATCTTTTAGTTTTTTATTTGATCCTTCTTTAACAGACCATCCATTTTTTGTTGCCTGTCTCTTCAGATTTTGTGCTGACCAGTCCAGTTCCTCAGTATCTGTTAATATTATTCTCTTTTGAATGAAGTCCATCACTTCTTAAAGAGAGTTAAAGATATTTTCACCATCTGTCAGAAATAGTTTTATTCTAGCCAGAAACAAGGCCTGCACTTTGATGTTGGGCTTTTTGAGGAATTTTATCATAGGTACATATTCTTTTTTCTTGGAGATGACAGTGGAAGTGTAGTCATTATCAAAATGGATATTTTTCCCATTAATTTTTACAGGAAGATTTGACCAGGCTGATATCAATACCATGTCTTTGTCCTGGGTAGAAAAAATCTAACTATAATGGACCTAGGAGATGAGGAGTTGTTGACAGGCATAGGTTTTGACAAGGAATTTTGGGCACTTTTGATGCCAAATGACAAGGATTCAGGTAGGTTTAAAACCTTTGGTAGCCAGGTATTTAAAAATTGTATCATGTTATTACCCTCCTCTTTTACTGGCACTCCATAAATTCTTATGTCGTTCCTTCTTGATCTACTCTCTAAATCTTCTACTTTTCTAAGAGTTTATTGTTCTGCTTGAGGAGGAATTCATTGTGGCTTTCATACTCAGTCAGCCTGCCTTCAGTATCATTCACAGCATCATCTAAAGATTAAATCCGTTAGGAATGTTTTTTTAATTACTTCATTACATATGCTCAGTTGTTTTCTGCTGTCTTTCTTTATATTATCTATTTTGTCCTCCAATTTGTCTATTTTTATTGAGAGTTCCTGTATATTTGCTATGATGGACTGTAATTCTTTCTTCACCACACTCTCCTGATGTGAGTTCTTCGAGTTATTCATATTTGTATTACTTGTATAGGAACTTCGGACAAGAAAACAGACAAAAACTATACACTAGTATTGATTTTCTTTCAGAAATCAATACCTAAATAGTTAAATCCCTTTTGTATGTAAAATTGATTTTTTTTTGTCCACAAAAATGTTAAAATATCCTGTCAGGATAATAAGAAAAGGGCAGAGCTAAGATTCTGTGCTGTTAGCTATTTGGCATCTTCAAAGTTATTTTTTGTTTTTTGAAACACCTTCCCTGTTCCAAGAAGAACAGTGGAATACCACACAGAAGCACGCATTTAAAAAGTAAGAATAATAAAACTGAGCAATAATATTTCATATCATTGATCTTCATGCTTTAATTATCAGACAAATATATGCAGAATAATATTCTTTCTTTAATGTACTACCTTCTTATTTCAAATGTGTTATGCACTAAGTGGCAATAAATAAATAAATAAACAAACAGATCATCAGCAAGAAAAGGTAATCCTACTATTGTTACCTAGAATCAGAGTTCTGTGCATTGGAAACCATATGAAAGATTCTAGTAATTTTCTCAGAATAATATGCTATGATGATTACCAAAATCATACATTTGTTGGGCAAGTTCAGATAAAAGATATACACATAGCTAAACTTTATGTGATGCTTGTCACTGCGAAAATCTCAACTCTTTTTTGGGTGGGGTCTCAAGTACACATCCAGTGACCTGGAAAGTTCTTTCCCTGTAGAAATACAAGCACATTTAAATTAGCACTAGGCTAACTGCCCTTGAGGGCCATTTTTAAGCCTAGCTAATTATCCCATGTGAGTATCAAATGCTGCACTTTGTTACTGTTAAGGTAAGCACCTTAACAATTATATCAACCTCCCAGTGATAAATTAACATGCACGTATCTCCGAAAGTAGTTTCACTTGCAAAATGACTTAGGTCATAGGGAACTCTGCAGAATGACAGTGCCAATATTGCCAGTGTAACAAATACGAAGACATGTATATCTGCTGCGAAGAAAATCCGAATACATGTACAATAAGGATGTTGTAAAATTATAATAATAAAATAATATGAATATTCAGAAAGTCAAAACAAAAGTTGTATCTTCACCACTTTTAAGAAGTACTGCAAGCTCTAATTTGACTCAATTCTTTGTTCTCAGTCAAATATTCCCACTTACTTTCACTGTGATGAAGTAACATAAATATCCACCATTAAAAGCACACACACACACACATACACACACACACACAAACAATCACACACACACACACACACACACACACACAAACAATCACACACACACACACACACACACACACACACACACACACACACACACACACATATATATATATATATATATATATATATATATATGAATACTGAAAGGTTTTTGATGAAGTTTGAGTAATAAAGAACAAAAGCACTCAAATAAGAAATTAGTTTATATATATATATATATATATATATATATATATATATATCTATATAGATTTACTTCATAATATGGAAATACTAATATCGCAAATTTCAGTTTTTTGATACCATGAAATCGAATCCACACAATACCAAAATGTGAAGTCCAAAACCGTGAAATTCAAAACACCTAAAACACAGCACACACCAGACCACACTTATACCACAACACCCACATCACAACATAAACAAACAAAACAACACACATCCACAAACCTACAACACAAATAAGCAGGGGGCAAACCCCCCTGCACCCCCCTTGTGGGGGGTGCCCTCCACTTATATATACTAACTCCGAGATCACACAAACAGTAAACAAAAGCAAACACACACACACACACACACACACACACACACACACACACACACACACACACACACACACACACACACACACAAACACATTCTACAGTCCCTCCCATGCACATCACACATATCAGCACACTCACATACACTCAAACTCCCACCTAAAACTCTTACAAAACACTCACTTACCTAAAATAAGACCTAAATCCACACACAGTACCACACCATCCACATACAATCCCAGACATTATGTAGCATAAACCCATAACCGCGAATTTGAGATATTCAAATTCTCGATTATGCACTTTCGCTATTTTCAAACTTCGACTTTATAGTCTTGAGATACTGAACTTCGACATTTCAGTATTTCAAGATTATAAGGTGCACATATATATATATATATATATATATATATATATATATATATATATATATATAAATATCTCTATATCATGGTACAAAGAAACACCAGCACAAACCCAAAGGTCTCCCAAGAACAAAACATGAAATATCAGAGAAAGAGAACTCAGGAGATCACCACGGCAGAAAAAAACAGTTTATTGTAAACAAGCGCTTTCACGTAGTTAACCTACACATTCTCAAGTCCTTAATTCAACTTAGCATACTAATACTCCATTTACACAAGATAAAACTATTGAAAAAATCAATTAAGATAATTAAAACACTTAATCAAATAATCAATTCACATTTCTTTCACTTAAGTGGGCAGGCAACTAATTCCGTTTGGTTTAATAATGTTTGATACTCACATAGTTATTCAAATCAGGATATACATGTGCCTGTAACCTTAAAATCTACTTTAATTCTGTCCTTTCTACTTGATTATTGCAATTACTTTCCCTTTGTCAATAGAGACTAATTGTAAAACTCTAAAACTAAAGCTATGTGTGTAAAATTCCATTAGTGGCTGGCTAAAGCATTCAGTTTATTTTTATTTCTTATATCATAGATATGTTGATAAACTCTGTCTTTAAGTCTTTTCTGAGTTTTGCCTACATAAGAACATTTGCAATTTTTACACTCCGCTAAATAAACTAAATTAGAACTGTTGCATATAGCATAAAATCTAGCAACAAAGGTAAAAGGCAAAGATGGATGTTTAAATTCCTGTACTCTACTAATGTATTCACACATCCTACAATTTCTGCAAAGAAACGTTCCTACTTTATGTGTGTATGATATTGTACTTTGTCTTTCATTACACAAAAGATGTCTCAGATTTGCATTTTTTTTATATATAAAACTATGAGTCTGTCATATAACATTAAGGGCCGGATTTATGAAAGCTTGCACGGAGTTGTAGAGTAGTGTAAGACGTCAAACAGACAATATGTCTGCCGTGCGATCCAAGAACAGCTGGCAGGGGCATGCATGAGAGCTGCTAAAGCTACTCTTGCACGGACAGCATCATGGTATGCAAATTACCTAATTTGCTGCTGAAATCTATGCAAATTAGGTAAATTTGCAATCCAGGAAACACTAACCTGTCCGTGGAAGATTAAGAAATGTACTCCGTTGGTAATGGAGTACCATTCTGCAAATAGCTAAACGGAGCTATGACAGCTCCAAATAAAGGATGTATACAGTTGAGGAAGAATGTCAATGGCCAAATATAAGGCCATTGGCATTTATAAATGTTTAAAATTATTAAAATCTAACTTTTTTCCCCCCAATCTTCGATGTTTAAGCATAGTGCAGCACAGCGCAAACGTGCGGTGCTTTAAAAAACAAGAAAATAATTAAAAAATAGCCAAAAATAGGCATTTTCACTAAAAAGCTTATCCTGCCATGCAGGTGAATGTCAGGTTGAAGACAACATGGCCACTGAGTAGTGGTTGCTAAGGGGGGGAAGCTCAGTGTGAGAGATGTAACCATGCATTAGTAGGCAATCCTATGCAAATGAGGATAAGGATAGTGAATCCCAATTTTCCCCAGCATGTGTGCCATGTCCCAAGAGTGCAAGAGTAGGAGTAGGTGAGTAGTAGAGTAAAATATAGGTGACATCATGCGGGGGTATGTCAGAATGGCTGTAAGTTATTGGAGCACAGTGGCTTGTGCTTGCCCTGAGTTGCTCAGGATTGCAAGAGGCGTGCCTACAGTTGTCCTATTTGAAAACCTTAAATAATTTGAACACTGTAGACAACAGCAAACCAAATTAAAGCTGGTTCACCTCACCGTCACAGCTAGCTCAGAGAATCAGCATGCAGGCTATACTCGAATAAGGAAACGCAAATAATAGCTCCACAAATTTATTTATTGAAGCTTACAAGAAGCTTGGAGAGAGAGATTAGAACTATACACAATACTGTTAAGCGCTTTCATTTGCAAACCGCAAACTTCTTCAGAACAGCTGTTATGTTCAAATTCAGACCATTTAAAATCTTTTTGGCACCATAGCCAGTACTGATATTCATTCAATTCGTGGAGCTATTATTTGCGTTTCCTTATTCGAGTATAGCCTGCATGCTGATTCTCTGAGCTAGCTGTGACAGTGAGGTGAACCGTCTTTACTTTGGTTTGCTATTTGAAAACCTGAAACCAAAGGTGCACACTGTTAAAAGATCAGAAATTTCTTACAAACATGCACACAGTGTGTGCGCTCATGTGTGCTTGTGTGCGCACGTGTGCACACGTGTGTGCGTGTGCACGTGTTTGTGTGGCGCTGCCCCGGGCGGAAACAGAAAGAGAAAAGGAAGGAAAAGAAGTAGTAGGAAGTTAACCAAGGAGAACTAGCAGAGCTGCCAGGTGAAATATATCAGAATCAGCCAATTACACAGGCAGCAGACTATCCCAGCCCAGCACTTTAAACTCTGCAAACAGCATTCCCCCCTGTTTTTTCCCAAGAACTCTGCAACACTGCAGTATACAAAGAGGGAAAGCTTAAAAAGCTTAAGTTAGACAAAATGTTAGGGGCTGCTCTTGCTATCATAAACCAACATGTGCAAGGTGCTGAGGGTGGTGATGTTGTGAATGCTGCTGAGCAACCCACAGTGAAGAGACAGAGAAGAGTGTACAGACCCAGGGTAACCTACCAGGGGCTAGATGAGCTGGAGATAGTGGAGCGCTATAGGGTGGACAGAGACCTCCTGCAGCAAATTGTTGAGCTGTGTTGGCCACACCTCACACATAGAACCAACACAGGGGAACCCATCCCAGTGGATACCAAGGTATGTGTTGGCAGAAGAATACTAGCTACAGGTACCTTCCAGAGACCAACTGGTGATATGATGGGGATTTCACAGGCATCAGCATCCAGGGTACTCCACCAGTTGCAGGATACCATGTCAGCACCTGTCGGTGACCACGTATATTTCTGCAATTCCCGTGAGGCATTGGCCAGCAATATGCGTCTTTTCCACCAAATAGCAGAATACCATGAGGCAGTGGGTGCAATAGACTGCACGCACATATGCATCAAAGCACCACCCAGTGAGCGGAATAGGGTCTTCATCAACCGCAAGGGCTTCCTCTCCATCAAATGACAGGTCGTCTGCGATGCCCAGGGCATAATAATGAATGTGTGTGCTGGCTGCCCTGGAAGCTATCATGATTCCCACATCTGGCATCTGACACAGCTGTACCAGAGATTTGCCAATGAGGACATCCCTGATGGTCACCTAGTGGGGGATGTTGGATATGCATTGGAGCCGTGGCTGATGACACCCATCAGAAGTGCACACACACCTGAACAAGAACTCCATAATGAGGCACGCGCACAAACAAGAAACATAATTGAGCGTGTGTTTGTGATGCTCAAGTCATGGTTCCAGTGCCTAGACACATCTGGTGGAGCCTTGCAATACTCACCAACTACATGCACCCAAATTGTTATGGTATGTGCCATGCTATACAATATGATTCTGTGGCAACAGCTGCAGCAGGAACAGCATGGGGCAAGGCCAAACAGCCCCCCACCATTGCCAAGGCCTGCACTGGCACAGTGTGACTCGGAGGAGGAACAACCTGAGCCTGCCCCAGTAGGCAGAAGGAGGCGTGCCCAGTATGCCTTGGCCTTGGCAAAGAGGCAACGCATAGCACATACACTGACTCAGTAGGAACCTTGGAAATGACACCTCTCTCTGACTCACACATACAGTAAAAGGGATGACTAACTTGAAACTACCTGTTTTCAAACATGTATAGGGAGTGTACTATGTGCATCCGACATAGGCAGCCCTGCAGCACCACCCGAGGCATGAGTGCCCTGTTTTAAGCAATATAAAGCACTGCTAAGCACATTTTACCAGTATTGAGCATATTTAAATACAATTGCGCGTAGATGCGCACCGCGCTAACCAGCGCAACGTCGGCCAACATTGGGCAAATTCAAGCAAAGTCAGGTAAACACACTCACACCTGCTTTACTGTTCCTTAACCAGTCAGATCTGCCCAGCAGGAAAATAAAAAGCAGTGAAAGAGCTCCAACGCAGGATACTGTGCACTACAGTCACAATACTGAACCACTAAGCCATGACAGCATTTCACTGACACAGACACAACTTAAGTCACTCACACATACCAGTTGGGGGGGGGGTCACATACCTAACAGTCACAGCCAGCAGGACAATTGTAGACAAATGCAAACACAAACAAATGCTGTATCATGCCTTCTGAAGAGGCATATGAGTAACCTCCCCCCAGGCCTATGCAGACAGATAACAGCAGGCCAGGCAGTGTGATGTGGGTTGGGTAGGCTATGAAGTCACAAACTAATATGCGTGTAATTGGAAGCTAAGGTCTGTAGTATAGTGGTATGCCTCAAGCCAGTATGATAGGCAACAGTACAGACTGAAATGGAGTACTTGACATAGCAGTGCAGGCCTAGCAAATGTGTATAAGTGTCAGGTGTACCCTTCATCCTATGTACACCCACAGTAACAATCAGGTGTGCCCCCAGGGTAGAAATGTACAAATAATAGCTGTCCCCCCGTATGTAGAAATGTTGTTAAATCTGTGCAAATTGACTCATGGAAGCCCTGCAGGCACAGCGTGCTACCTGCCGATGTACAACACAAAGGTGAGCCCTGAAGTAAAAACCAACTTGATTTTTCACACACATGTAGTATATATGCCCATAGTGGGCATGCTCACACACTTAAACAAATTTAGCAAATTTCAGTCAGCAACACACTGAAAGGTCATACTGGGCATGCTCATACATTTAGGCCATGTCTGAGTACAGCAGTGGGCCGCACATATCTGGCAGTTGCAGTTCTTACTCCAGACACTTGTCAATATTCACCAATCCTGCCTTGTGCACACAGTGATATGAAAACAGACCTATATAATATATTGGACCCCTGTCATAATCAAACTATATACTACAAGTACTTAAGTTGTTCAAAGAAAGTGAAAATCCAAAGATCAATAAATCTCCGATCAGTATCATCAAGAAACAATGAGCACTCCTAACATTATCCAAGCCATGTACTCGCAAAAATATTGCCAAAGAGTCCATAGAAAACCATGAAGCTTTCTTTCGCTATGTCATAAATATCAATGTAAACTCATATATGTTTTGAGTCAGTGCAAAGTGTAAATGAATACATGTACATGACTGACATTGCCAACATCTTGTCAGACAGGTTTATACATATTTCATAGGTTCATAGGTTCATACTAGGCTATCTGCCCTAGGGCATTTATAAGCCTAGCCAGAATGTGTTTGGCTTTCGCCACCCATTTTAAATTAATTTTGCTATGCCCTTTTTTGAGGTTAGTATACTAGTATATTTACCCCCTCTCACTGACAAAAGGGCCCATTACCACACCTGAGATTGTGAAAACCCAGAAATCACATATACAATGGTTAAACAGCTCTATCCAAACCTAAAAACATGGCTACTATGGAATGACATGGTTTCCCTGGCTGTGTCATATGTGAACTCTAAAACAAACAGACCCTGCACCTGAACAGCCTGTTGAGACTCACCCTCTGTACAGGATATGAAACTGTTTAATGGGTTACAGCAATGTTTGGCACACTCCACAAGTAAACTATTGTCTTATAAGCCTAATCAGCCTGATCTGCAAGGCCATGGAGTCCATCATTATGGAACTCATAAACAGAGCTACTGGGAGCCTACAAACACCCAACCCTACCCATTTTGGTTTGGTCAGGGGCAGATCATGGTTCCTAAATCTGCTAGACAGTTTTCAAGGCAGTTACCCAGGACATACATCAATGAAATGAGCTATACACTGCCTACATAGACCTTGAAAAGCCCTTTTCCAACATCCCACACATATGTCGTATCCACAAAATCAACAACCTGTGCATAAACAGATGTGTCATCTGATGGATTGCCAACTGGGGCGCAGATAGATCCCACAAGGTAAGAATTGTGGTCTCCCTGTTGAACGGTAAGCTGCTAACAACTGCTGCCCCCCATGGTTCAGTCCTGGGACCCCTCCTGTCTGGTGTATACTTTTCAGAAATACAGTCAAACACCCGAGGGCTATGGTTAGCAAAGTTTGTGGATGACTGCAAAAAGGTTGTCATAATCGATGCTTGGGACAACAGAGACATCCTTAAAAAGGGTCTCAGTCAGACAGATGTGGTGTCAAAATTGTGGCCTCGAGCTACAGTCATACAAATACCACATAGGTGCCAACACCATAAATATGGAGGTAATAATAAGGGATCAATGGACACATGTGGGTAGTCATCTCTACTTCCAGAAACACATTCACAAAGTGGTTAGAAAATCATGCTATGTGCTCCCACAAATTGCCAAGGTCTTTGCATGTAGGTCATAGGAGGTTACCTCTACTCATCAGTCATCAGACCCATCAGAGAGTATCATGGCACACTTGCGATGAATCTGACTAGGCACCTTCTGCAGCTGGAAAGACCACTGTAGTACCTCAACAAGAGGATTACTGGCCTCAAACAGTTGCCCCATGCAACAAGACTGAATTTAACTCAATCTATACTCTGTTGCATACTGTCTACTCAGGCGATCTCTGCCCAACAGACAGGTCCATGTCCAATGCAGAACTGAAGTACATGCGTTATTTGAAGTAAACCCAAGCTCACTGTGCCACATTGTCTAGGGATATCATCATCACAACAATAAATAGAACATGTTGGAGGGATACATTACTAACTCACAGACTTCCCTTGCTTTGGAACAGGCTCCCAACCTACATTAAACTGAGTCCCTCACTGGCACTGTTCCAGAGGAGCCTTGATGAGTGTATGTGAAACTGAACTGTCACACCATAGATCACTTCATCAGCTCTACTGCACAGTGGCCTAGGGAAATAACCCCATGTGTGGTGATAGCTGCACACTCTGGCCATACTGATATATGCCTTCAGGCAGATAGCCTATTATCTACCTATGTACCTATATATATGTAGGGGGAACACAGTATAATAAGCCAACGATGGATGGGCAGAGATGTGTGTAAGAGGGTGACCATGACAGGGAGCCATCCAGGACTGTCCCACCCAGCACACATCCCAATGGCACAAAAGACATGAGGTGCACATCTCACCCACTGTACATAACAGCCACCAGTATCTGTAAGCATTACAGTGTATGTGGTCCATGTGCCTGTTGTACAACATGACTGTACAATGAAGTACACATCTACTATCTGTAGACATGTACCTGTCACATAGGTTCATAGGTATGTAGTAGACTATCTTCACAAAGGCATATTTTAGCCTAGGCAAGTTGTGCAGCTTTCACCACCCCATTGGTTAGTCTCCTAAGCCCTAGTTCTAATAGTTAGTACCCTAAGCCCCTTTCTAGTGGGGCTACTGATGTGATGCCTGTCGTGAATTGTCTGTTTCTCATCCACTCATCAAGGTTCTAATTGAAGAGTGTCAGCAAGGGGCTCTGTCGGATGTACATTGGAACTCTGTTCCACAGTAAGGCAAGTGTTGGGGATGGTACTCTATCCCACCAGCATGTTGTATTCATTGTTGTGATGAGGTTCATATCCCTGGAGTGTGTAGTCTGACTCAATTTTGTTATCCGTAGATGGAGCATGTTCAACAGGTATGTGTTGGACATGGCTCTGTATGTTAGGCAGAGTGTGCCTCTGAGTAGGCGGTACGCAATGTTGAACAGATTTAGTTTTACCAGTTATGTTGCATAACACAACTGTTTGAGGCCAGTAATCCTCTTGGTGAGGTAACTCTGTGGTCTCTACAGCTGCTGGATATTCTTAGTCGAGTACATCCAAAATGGTGCATTGTAATCAATGATGGGTCTGATGACTTAAGAGTAGAGGGCCACTACTACCTCTTTTGGTCCTGATGCAAACCCTTTATTGATTAGATGGGCCACATAGGATTTCCTAATCACTTTAGCAGCATGGTTGTCAAAGGAAAGATGACTACCTACTTGTGTCCCCAGATCCCTTATTACCTTGCCAGTTTTTAGGGGGTAACACATATTTGGTAGTTTGTGGGTACTTTGTTTTCACCAAAGGGGATTACTATGCATTCTTCCACATTGAGCTTGAGGCCATGATTCTGACACCACACATCTGTCTCATAGAGTCCCTTCTGGAGAATACTTGTGTCATCAGGAGAATCTATTATGGCAAACACTTTACAGTTCCCAGCAAACTTAGTGAACCACAACCCTCCTGTGTTGTCATGTACTTTTGAGAAGTCTATACTAAACAGGAGGGACCCCAGGACTGAACCCTGGGGGACACCAGTTGTTATGGGTGTAGAGTCTGACATGTAGCCAGCAACTCTTAATTTGTGGGATCTATCTGTGAGCCAGTTTGCAATCCATCTTGTGATGTATGGATTCATGCCCAGGTTGGTGAGTTCATCTATGATACCTGACTGGGAAATGGTGTCAAAGGCCTTTGCGAGGTATTGGTAGGCTGTGTGGAGCTCATTTCAATCATCTGTAGCCTGGGTAACTGTCTCAAAGAAAGCCACCCAGTTCAGGAGGTGTGATCTGCATTTGACAAAGCCAAACTGGGTGTGCTCAACCGTGTGAAGGTTCCCAATGTCTTTATTGTTGACTTCCATTATGATTGGCTCCATTGCCTTGAAGATCAGACTCGTCAGGCTCATAGAGCATGAATGCCAAGGGTCTTTTGTGGCTCCACCCCTGTGGAGTGGGAAGAATGTTGCTGTGCAACATTCTATGGGTACATATCCTGTAGAGAGGATGTAAAGAGAGGTGTAGGTATCCTTGATGATTATGGATACATCCCCACCCTGTGTGCTATGATCCAGGTTCTGATGCTAGAAGGTATGGAATGAGTAGTATCCTGGTAGTGCTGGTGTGCTCTCTGGAGCCTTGAACTAGGTTTCTGTTACTGCACAGATATCAATATTCTCCATACTGAGAAGTGCCTCGAGTGTGTGCATTTGGAGGCTGAGACTTCTGGCAGTGAGTAGCATTTAGCTGACTTTGTGGTTATTTGTGTTGGTTACAGGGTTTGGTTTGTCCTGAGTGACCAGTGTTCCACACCTGAAGTCAACACCTCATTGGTCCGATCTGACCATAAGCTAATTACCCTACATACCCACATTCTGTTAAAAAATTTCTCCAAAGCCAACTTCATGCTTCTTAAGGCAGAAGTGATGAACTACAGGACACCCATGCAGATGAACAATACAGTTACGACTACTGAATCCTACACAATTGCACTTTATAAGCACTTACATGAGTGCATGGATCGTGCTATCCCAAACAGAACCAAGATGCTATCCTCCAAGAAAAGGAAGCCAATCTGGTGGTCCCCTGCCATAAACAAACTGTACAACAGAAGGAAGAAACTGTTGCAAAAGAGGGTAAAATTCCATGAGTGGAGGAGCTCCCTGGTCAGCCTCTGTAAGAAGCTGTGAACTCTGATAAAATCCTGCAAAGCTAGTTACGAAAACAAAATCACCACTGATTCTAAAGACAACCACAAAGCATTCTATAGCTATGTCAAGAATTTCAATGGCAACACTCAGATCTGCTCTGGGTTACAGCACAATGGACTAAATATACAGACCCAACTAATATTGCCAACATCCTGGCAGATAGGATCAGTGCTAACATTACCTCCCTTTCACCCATGAAAGAGCCCATCTCTATACCGGAAGAATGCAAAGTTGCTGTCATCATGGCTGCACAGGTAAAAAACACTCTCCAAAGCCAGGAACACAGCATCCATGGGACCAGACAACATCCCAGGCTGCGTTCTACATGAACTACAGAATGAACTGGCACCACACCTAAGTACCATGTTCAATCATAGCCTCACCTCAGGCTTTGTGCCTGCTGAATGGTGCACAGTGACGGTTATTCCACTACACAAGGGAGGAGCCACCACGGACCCCGGGAACTAGCGCCCCATTAGCATGATGAGCCTGGTCTGCAAGGCCATGGAACGTATCATCATGGAACTTATAAACAAAGATATTGGTAATCTCCAAACTCTGGACCACAACCAGTTCGGGTTTGTAAAAGGCAGATCATGTTTCCTAAACATGATAGACTTCTTTGAAGCAGTCACCAAAGCCATAGACAAGGGTAAGGTGGTTCACACAGCCTATCTAGATCTTGCCAAGGCTTTCAACACCATCCCCCACTCTGGAATTATAGATAAACTCACTAAACTAGGTATAAATCCCTATGTCACAAGATGGGTTGCCAACTGGCTCACTGACAGAACCCACACTGTGAAAGTAGCAGACTCCAAATGCGACTTCAGACCAGTGACAAGTGGTGTACCACAGGGTTCAGTCCTGTGTCCTGTCCTGTTTGGAATCTACTTCCCTGAAGTACAGACTAACACAGAAGGTCTTTGGCTAATGAAGTTCCCAGATGACTGCAAACTAGGAGCCATAATTGAAACTACTAATGATGTGGACATCCTTCCAAAGGGCCTCACTGAGACAGATGCCTGGTGTCAAAGCCATGGCCTCAAGCTCAGTGCCAAAAAGTGCATTGTCATTCCCTTTGGTAGAAACTCTGTACCCATGAACTACAACATATGCAGTAGTATACTTAACACTGAAAGTGTGATAAGAGACCTTGGGACACAGGTGGACAGTAGTCTGTCCTTTGATAATCACATCGCCACAGTAGTCAGGAAATCCTTCTACATGGCACACCTCATCACAAAAGGTTTCTCATGCAGAAAAAAGAGGTAATTGTTCCCCTCTACTCATCACTCATTAGATCCATTATAGAGTACAACACCCATTTTGGTATGTACCTCACAAGACATCTACAACAACTGGAAAGCCCGCAGAAATACCTCACAAAGAGGATTACCTGCCTTAAATACATGCCCTACACAGACCGTCTCAAAATACTCCAGCTTTACTCTGTCGCATATCGCCTACTCAGAGGTGATCTCTGCCTAACATACAAAGCTATGTCAAACACAGAGCTGTTGGACATGCTCCACTTACTGAAATCCCAATCCCTCTGAGCTTTGGCCCCAATACCTGGACCGAAATACAAAAGGAGGGGGTGTATCCATTTTCATAAAGGATACCCACACCTCCAGGTTAGTGGCACAGCACGAGGCCTCTGAGACCATCCAAGTGCGACTAACAGCGGGCAAAGCTGCTTATCAGATTGTAGCCTGCTACAGATCACCTATCTTTTCTCAGGACCCTCACTCAGCATTCCTGAGAACACTGGAAAATATAAAGGTCCTACCAATCACCATGATATTAGGAGATTTCAATTACCCAAACATTGACTGGGAGAATTACTCAAGTACAAACTCCTTTGCCCAATGCTTCCTAGAGTTTATAAACTCAAACGCCCTGGAACAGCTGATCACCACGCCCACTAGAGGTGTCAACATACTGGACCTGATCATCACCAACATGGGGGATCAGTGTTCCACACCAGAGGTAAACCTCTTGCATCCCAACCCCACCCCCAGTCAAGGAAACCACTGTAAAAAACTTTTCAAAAGCAAACTTCACACTTCTCAAGACCGAAGTGGAAAGTTTCAAAGCCTCCTTGCTACAGGATAATGCTATCCAATCCGCAGAATCCTTTACAAGTGCATTCTATGAGCATCTACAGGGATGCATGGATTGAGCCATCCCAAGTAAAACCAAGACTCACTCCTCCAAAAAGAGGAAACCAGTCTGTGGTCCTTGGCCAAAAATAAGCTATACAACAAAAGGAGGAAACTACTACATGATACAGCAAAATTCCAAAAAGGAAGGGCATCACTGATCATTATTAGCAAGAAACTACAATCAGTCATAAAATCATCCAAGGCCAGTTTCTAAAGAAAAATTGCCAAGGAATCTAAAGATAAGCACAAAGCTTCTTTAGCTATATCAAAAATTTAGGTGACAACTCTCAGATATGCTCTGAGCTACTGCAAATTGGCAAAAAATACACTGAACCAAATGACATTGCTAACATCCTGGTGGGCAAGTTCAGTGCAAACTTCACCCCCCCCACCCCCAAAAGGGCCCGTGTCCATCCCAGAAGAATACAGAGCCCCAGACATCACAGACATGCAGGCAAAAATAGCCCTCTCCAAAGCTAAGAACACAGCATCAATGGGACCGGATGCTGTGCCAGGCTGTGTCTTACATGAGCTCCAAAAGGAACTAAACCCTCACCTAAATTCACTGTTCAGACTCAGCCTTATCACAGGCTATGTACCCAAAGAATGACATACAGCAACAGTCCTCCCACTCCACAAAGGTGGTGCCACAACAGAACCTGGGAACTATCGCCCTATAAGCCTGACCAGCCTGGTCTGCAAAGCTATGGAGCGAATTATCATGGAACTCATAAACAGAGACATTGGTAAAGGCAGATCCTGCCTCCTAAAACTAGATGACTTCTTTGAAACAGTTACCAAGGCCATAGATGAAGGGAAGGTAGTCCACACAGCCTACCTGGACCTCGCTAAGGCCTTCGACACCATTTCCCACTCTGGCATCATAGACAAGCTTACCAGCTTGAACATTAACCCTATGTCACGAGATGGGTGGCCAACTGGTTGACGGATAGAACACACATGGTCAGAGATGCGGGTGACATCTCCGACTCTAAATCAGTCACAAGTGGCGTCCCACAGAGCTCGGTCCTGGGACTCCTCCTGTTTGGTATATACTTCTCTGAAGTACAGGCAAGCATGGGAGGACTATGGCTGACCAAGTTTGCAGATAACTGAAAACTGGGGGCCATAATCAACTCTCTGGCTGACACAGACATCCTCCAGAAGGGTCGTATAGAGACAGATACTTGGTGTCAAAACCATGGCCTCAAGCCGAATGCCAAAAAATACATAGTCATCCCCTTTGTGAAAAACAAAGTGCCCACGAATTACCACATAGGTGGTAATCCATTAGGTACGGAAAATGTAATTAGGGACCTGGGGACCCAGGTAGATAGTAACCTCTCCTTTGATAATCACATTGCCAAAGTGGTTAGAAATTCTTTCTATGTAGCCCACCTAATCACGAAAGGGTTCACCTCTTGATCAAGAAAGGTCATTGTGCCCCTCTACTCATCACTCATTAGGCCCATAATAGAGTACAGTGCCCCATTTGGTATGTACCTTAATCGGCACATGCAACAGCTGGGAAGACCACAGAAGTACCTCACTAAGAGGATCATGGGTCTCAAAGAAATGCCCTATGCAGCTTGACTAAAGAAACTCCAGCTCTACTCGGCTGCATACTGCCTGCTCAGAGGTGATCTATGCCTGACGTATAAGGCCATGTCCAACCCAGAATTAATGGACATGCTCCACCTCAAGAAAACCAAATCTCTTAGAGCCACACGCTCAAGTGAATTAAACCTCAGCACAGCAATAAACAGGACGTGCTGGAGGGATATATTCTTGTCCCAGAGACTTCCCTAACTGTGGAATAGAATCCCAGTTTATGTTAGGCAGAGCCCCTCGCTGACTCTCTTCAAGAGAAATCTTGATGAGTGGATGGGAAATCATAAATTTACCCGTGGGATCACTTCAGTGGCCCTGCTAGACAGAGGCCCAGGAAACTAATTTAAAAGGGAGGCGAAAGCCAACACATTTTGGCTAGGCTTATAAATGCCCTTGGGCAGATAGCCTAGTACCTACCTATGAACCTACACACTCTTGGGACCTAAACTTGTCACCACAATAAACAGAACATGCCGGAGGGATAGATTCTTGTCCCTGAGACTTCCCATACTCCAGAATAAACTACCTATCTATATCAAACAAAGCTCCTCATTAGCACTCTTCAAGAAAAATCTTGATGATTGTATGGGAAATAGGAAATTCACCCCGGGGATCACAGGAAAATAAATTTCTTGGGTGGCAAAAGCCAGGGTACCTGTTTGGCTGGGCTTGTATCGGCCCCAGGGCCGATAGCCTAGTACCTACCTATGAAACTATGAACCTATGAACCTTGGAGCCTTGCCTGAAAAAAGGTAATATGGGGACAGTAAGAGCCTTGGCCAGTATTCAGAAGCATAGGGGCGACAGGTGCAAACCATCTGTAGCAAAGCAATGAGGCTTGTCTATCATGTCATCACAGGCAGACAGAGACTGGATCCCCTTTGAATGACACCCAAAGCTCAGCCAATTGTTGAAGTTTATCATCTTTCTGTTATATTGCAATGTCATGTAGGTGAAGGTAAGATGCTACTCAAGGTCAAGGTCATACCAGCCTGGGCTACGTGATCATAGAGCTAATATATATCTCTTGTAATGTTGTCCTGGGAGGTATGTCTCAGATCATTCACACTGACATGTACAAAGAACACGTCATATATGTACCTGTTCTGGAGTGATGTAAGTGCTTGTGTTATGTGGCGGATCATAGCACCTGACAGACAACTGACAGTAACCTTCCCCTTGTCCAGCCAAGTGAGTGGAACATTTGTGTGCCTGACTATGAAGTCACCTATTACTAGTATGTTGGGTATGTTGTTTTGCCTTAGGGCCTGTTGTGAGGCACACTGCTTTGGTGTATTATGTGTTTTCTGGCATGTGCTTGGAGGTGCATGTTGCTTGCTTGTCTGCTTAGGAGGACACTCTCTCTTTTTCAGATTAATATTTGTATTCTCCAAGTATGGTAATGTGTTTTTATGTGTGTGTTTTGCTGGTGCTTATCTCATTACAGCCAAGTGATGTCTCCAGGCGTTTCTGCAGTTACCTCCTACTGCTCCTCTAGGCATCAGATATTGCCTGTTCAAATTTGCATTAATAATTCCAAAACCATGCTACATACAAGGTATCAGAATATTTTATCTTGAAGCATACATGTTGGCAAACACAACTGCATTAATATATGACCTCTGTCAGTGACTATTTGTTAGTACTGTAAGGTGATAACTTAATTTTTTAAAGGCTGAAGCCACACCCACTGGGAGTTAAAGTTACACACTCGAAACAGTTCTCCTGGAGGGAATGAGTAGGTCTGTGTGAGACAGTTGGTGTTGTGGTTGTATGACCCTACTCCTCCTGACTGTATTGTCCAGTATTGGGTTGACAGAGCTTAGCCATCAGTTTGACCCTGTGTGTGCCAGCATGTGGTGCATCAACCCATATATGATATGGTCATGGCCTATGCAAACAATACACTCACAATGCACCTAGTATGATAAGCCTGCTGAGGTTAGCAAATGTGAAAAAAAACTTTTGGGCAAACTGTCAGCAAGTAATATCTGTATTGCACCATGTAACTCCATATTGCTTGCCGAAGTGTAAAGACATACTTAGTTTGGATTAAGAACCCCGCACTTACCAACTGTGTGTGTGTGTGTGTGTGTGTGTGTGTGTGTGTGTGTGTGTGTGTGTGTGTGTGTGTGTGTGTGTCTGTCTCACCCTGGGGAGAGAGCAACCTTTTTGGAGACTACTCACACCCCTTAAAAGTGGTATACTCATCTTTGTCAAGTCTTATGTCAGCATCCTACAAAAATACCTGTGGAAAGGTGACATCCCAATAATGTGTATAGTGTGTTGTGTAAATGTGTACTGCTGTAGTATCTTAATGTAGTTAGGTAGGGGTTTGAATTTTGCACTTGCCAGCTGTGTGTGTGTGTCTCCCTGGGGAGGAGCAACCTTTTTTGTCACCATCCTACAAATATACCTGTGGAAAGGAGAAATCCCAGCAATGTGTATAGCATGTTAAGTAAATGCATACTGCTATAATATCATAATATAGTTAGAGTGGGGTTTGAATCCTGCACTTGCCATGTGTCTCCCTAGGGAAGAGCAGCCTTTTTGGAGACTACTCACACCCCTTAAAAGTGGTATACTCATCTTTGTCAAGTCTGATGATGTCACCATCCTACAAATATACCTGTGGAAATAAGAAATTCTAGTAATGTGTATAGTGCGTTGTGTAAATGCATGCTGTTGTAGTATCATAATGTAGTTAGGTAGGGGTTTGAATCCTGCACTTGCCAACTGAGTGTGTGTGTTTCCCTGGGGAAAAGCAACCTTTTTGGAGACTACTTACACCCCTTAAGACGTTGTCCTGTTCGATTCTCAGCTAAAGCATCTTCTGTGGGGAGACATGTGTGAATGGGCGTACCTTCGTTGAAGGTTGTGTGTCGGGGCTGGCAACTCAGTACATAAAAATCTACTGCCAATCATTAGCAGACCGGAGTTCCGCTGTGGCGACCCCTAACCGGGAAAAGCCGAAAGATACAACAACTCACACCCCTTAAAAGTGGTATACTCATCTTTGTCAAGTCTGATGATGTCAACATCCTACAAATATACCTGTGGAAAGGTGAAACCCCAATAATGTGTATAGCGTGTCGTGGAAATGCGTACTGCTGCATTATCATAATGCAGTTAGGTAGGGGTTTGAATCCTATACTTGCCAACTGTGTGAGTCTCCCTGGGGAGGAGTAACCTTTCTGGAGACTGCTCACACCCCTTAAAAGTGGTATACTCATCTTTGACAAGTCTGATGATGTCACCATCCTACAAATATACCTGTAGAAAGATGAAAGCTCAGTAATGTGAATAGCATGTTGTGTAAATGCGTACTGCTGTAATATCATAATGTAGGGATTTGAATCTTGCACTTGCCAACTGTGTGCCAGTCTCCCTGGGGCAGAGCAATGTTTTTGGAGACTACTCACACCTCTTAAAAGTGGTATACTCATCTTTGTCAAGTCTGATGATGTCACTATCCTACAAATATACCTGTGGAAAGGAAAAATCCAAATAATGTGTATAACGTATTGTGTAAATGCGTACTACTGTAATATCATAATATAGTTAGGCGTTTGAATCGTGTATTTGCCAACTGTGTGTGTGTGTGTGTGTGTGTGTGTGTGTGTGTGTGTGTGTGTGTGTGTGTGTGTGTGTGTGTGTGTGTGCATCCCTGTAGAGAAGCAACCTTTCTGGAGAAGACTCACACCCCTTAAAAGTGGTATACTCATTTTTGAGAAGTCTGATGATGTCACCATCCTACAACTATATCTGTGGAAAAGTAAAATCCCAGTAATGTGTATAGTGAGTCGTGTAAATGCATATTGCTGTAGTATCATAATGTACTTAGGAAGGAGTTTGAATCTTGCACTTGCTGACTGCATGTGTGCATTCCAGGTGTGTGACACCGTTGGTCAAAGTAGAGTGGGTTTTAATTTTTCTAGTGTATGACATATCACAATGACAACTGTATATGCATTACACATGTAAGGTAGCTGTGGGGCAAAGCCATATACATACATGTGACCTCAATTATTTCATAGGTGGGTACTCTGCTTTCTTAATGAATGCATCTGTTATCTTTGACAGAGCGTGCTGGTGCTTTCCAGATCTTAGGACACTTCTGTATGCTTGTGACAAGCTTAGCCACTGCAGTGATCCCTGGGCTACGTCTTCTGTTTCACATCCACTCGTGACGGTTTCTGTTGAAGAGTGTGAGTGAGGGTTTATGCTTGAGGTATATTTGAATCCTGTTCCAAAGCAAGCAAAGTCTGGCAAAGATGACTAATCATTATAGGTGTGCAACAACCTCTGTGGTTCTGCATGCAAACCCTTTATTGCTTATGTGCTCCACAGAGAGATTTCCAAAACCCTTTGGTAACGTGATTATCAAAGAAGAGATGACTAAACACATGGCTCTATGTATACATTAGTACCTCTTCCACATTTTGGGGGCTACTACCTATGTGGTACTCTGGGGATACTTTGTTTTCTAAAAGTGGATAACTATGCTTTCTTTGGCTTATACCTTTACAGCATGAGTTTGACACCAGGTATCTGTCTCTATGATACCCTTTTGGAGGATGTGTGTGTCATCTGGAGAATAAAGTATAGCCCACAGTATGCATTTTCATCAAACATGGGCAGACATATCCCTAGTGTGTTTGCTTGTACCTAAGAAAGCTAGATGCCAAACAGGAGTGGTCACAGGACTAAGTGCAGGTGAATACCACTTGTTACTGGCATAGAATTGTACATGGAGGCTGCAAATGTTACTGTGTGTCCTACATCTGTGCATCAGTTGTCAATCCATTATCTAACAATCGTTTATGGTCAGTCTGTTGAGGTTATGTATAATACCAGAATGTGGGATGGGTATGGATTGCTGGTGAGCTATAGCTTAGCTGTGTGAACCTCTCCTTTCTCACCTATAGCCTTGCTAACTGGCTTGAAGTCTACTAGGTGTAGGAGCCATGATCTGGCCTTTAGAGAACCTAAGTGGGTATGGTGCAGTGTTTCAGGTTCATAATGTCTCTGTTAATGAGTTCCATAATGCTGTGCTCCATAACCTTCCAGATAACATTTGTCTGGCTTATAGGGTGAGAGTTTCCAGGATCTGTTGTAGTTCTACCCTTAATCAATTTATGTTAACATTTGCACTGGGTGTGACAAGGGTGGACAGGTTTAGGAATAAGTATATTAGAGGGTCAGGCCAGGTTTGAAGGTTAGTAGACCAAGCCAGATAGGCAGGATTAAGTTGGTTTGTACATGAGCTGAGGAGGGATGGACAGTATATTGTGAAATAGATGCTAAGGATGAAGCCACCAGGTAACAGGAAAAGAGGAATGCCTAAGATGAGGTTTATGGCTGTGGTGAGAGAGGACATGCAGTTGGATGGTGTGACAGCACAAGATGCGGAGGGCAGGAAGAAATGGTAGCAGATGATCTACTGTGGCGACCCCAAATGGGAGCATCTGAAAGGAGAAGAAGAAGACGTTGTAGCTCAACCCTTGTGGACTGTGAACACCATTACCGTGCGTCATTCCACAAGTATGTAACCTATATAGAGGCTGCATCTGGACAGAGTGTTTAGGTGAGTGGTGACTTCATATGTCAGCTTGTGTATGACACAGCCAAGGACACTGTCCAGTACCATTGCCACTGTGGTTTGGACTTTGGTAAAGAGATGCTTTAACTAGAGTGTCTGTGAATCATCAGGTTTTACATTCTTCAGGTCTGGAAATGTGGCTCTTGTGTAACGACAGGGTGGTGAAATCCGCATTCAAACTGTCTGACAAGAAATTGGTAATGTCAGTCAGATAAGTGTACTTTGTGACCATTTACATTAACTGTGACCCGATCTGAGATTTCCCCTGTAGATTATAAACAACAGTAAAGAAAGCTTTAGTGTTGTCTTTGAAATCCTTGCCATTTTGTATTTTGAAGCTTGCCTTGTATGTTTATTGAGGGATTGTATTTTCCCAATGATACTGACCAGAGAGGTTATCCCTTCTTGGTATGTAACTCTTTTTTGGTACAACTTCACACCTTCTATTATATATTTAATTTATGGCAGGGGTCCATGAGACTAATGCACTTTTACTGTATAAGTGAGAATTTCTTGTGTTTGTGATAGCACGGTCCATGCAACCCTGTAGGTGAACAGTGTGCATTACTAGAGGATTACGCAGCTGGGACAGTGTTAACCTTAGTAATGCAAACCAATTATAGATAGCAACAACAGCTTCACCCACAGCACAGTGTCAACCCATGTCATACACACACATGCGTACTCAAGTTCCAAAATGTGTGTAGTACAATGCATACTGGCCACCAATAGAAACTATGGAGTGTTAACACTGGCCAATACAGGGCATGTGACCCTGCCCATGTGTCCAATATGCATGTACATGCAGACAGTGCACCTCAACCATGTTCACAAATGGACACCTGCAAACCTGTGTTGCACACACCCCACACTTACTGTCCACTGTATAACGTATACTGACACAGATACACACATCAGCGAAGTGGCACATGGGCAAACAAAACACAGTTGGAATAAACACTGGTGAAAACAATACAACATTGCTAATTACAGCTTTAATGCATCATGACTGCTCAGCTACACCTTCAAGAATATCATTACACTTTACTGCTGACAACATGCTATACATCCAACCATTGCTATACTTTATTAAAGTCACCCTGTGCATCAGCACCATGTTAGCCTGTTCCAGCATCAGTGTTACAGATGACAGGAGGTGGCACAGGTTTCATCATATGCACAGGGTGTGTTGTTGGTTTGCCAGAGGCCTACACTGAGCCATACAATCGACATGTGTGTGTGAGTGTGTGTGTGAGAGCCATGAGTACTTTTATGGGCCAATGTTGATGTAATGTGTGTGGGTATGTGTTTGCCCTAGGTTTCTGGTTTATGTTTGTGCATCTGCATGCACACAGTTCCACCATGTGGCTGCCATAAACAGGGATTTGTGAGACAGCTGCAGACTGTACCTGGCAGGCTTTACAGATCACAGTCTCTGGCCACGGATATGGAACATGTGCCTGGCAGGGGTGCTACAGACAGTATCAGGTACTAATCCAGATTGGGTACTATCCGAAGAGGTTGACATATGTCCACTGGATCCAGGTCCCTGCTGGGACTGGCCAGAGCCACGTGCATGTGGTCTGCAAGGACGGTCTATGTACAGCCCCCTCAACATTGCTGGGGCTGGTACTGGCACTATGGGAGTGGCGGTGACTTGCTGTACATCCACGGTGACCACCAGCTGCTGATGTTGCTGGCATACGTCCATGTCAATGTGTCAACTGTCCCTCACTGTCCTGACACATGGACATGACATTGTGGAGGACATCCAATGTCTCACCCCAATGTCTGTCAATGACCTCAGTGTAGTTATGTATGGCACCTGCTAGGTCATGGATACTGTCATATACAGAGGTGTTATGTGCCCTCTGTGCCGTTAGTCCCTGTCTGGTGTACTGCTCCATTCGTGTCTGTGCCTGAATGACAGCCTGGAACATGCGTGTGTTAGAAAGAGGTGTGGCACGTCTGCCAGGGGCATGATGACCAGCAGTGCTATGACAAGAACCCCTGGGCATCTGCCTATGTGGTACCATTCCAGACATCTGGCTATGGCTGCTTTGTTCTGATACATGAGCCATAAATACCACACTGTCCTGGCCAGTGCCAACCGTACACTTTCCCTCAGCTAAGGGCAATGATGATGATGGATATACAGGCAGTATGACTGTGTGCATGGATGGGGTGGAGACTTGTGTACTGTCAATTGGTGGCCCAAAAACAGACTTTGACAAACCTGCCTGTGCCTCAACACACTTATCCTCATCATCACTGTCTCAGTGACATCAGGTTCTCTGCTGTACTGAACTAGCCCCACCTCAGCACCTGTGAGAGGAAAACAGTAAACACACTTTAAGACCTGAACATGACTTCAGACCACACGCGCACATGCACACATGCACATATGCACACATGCGCACATGTGCACATGCACACATACACACATACACACATGCACACACACAAAAATACACTCCTCCCTAAAGCAGACACACACAACACCAGCAATCACAGAACATACACAATAGCAGGTGATGGTGGGGTACAGTATCACAAGCAAAACAGCCATATCACACATGTCACCATGCAGGACATGTGTTGCTCAACAGCATGCAGTGCAAGTGTAGTCAGTCCTTGTTACTAACAGTATACATGGCTTTGATGCATGTGTTTTGTTATTAGGTGATGGCAATGCATACATGGACACAACATTGCTGAGCAGGTATACATAACCCTGTAATGTACTGCGCACCATAACTCACAGGTGTACATACCAATGCTGGATGTGTATCTGTGTGTCAGACAGGTATCCAATGCTGATTGCAGCCTCTATGTCTTTAGCAAATAATTGTGGACACATGTTTAGCACATGCATGATGAGTATTCACACAACATCATCAGTGGTGCATGGATAATTGATGGAATACCATTCGGCCACATACCCAATGTACGGTACTTATGGTGAGTGTAGATCATATTGTGGACATGCCAGTCTCATCCATGACATGGCATGCTAAAACACAACTGTATATTTAAACACTACACATACCCAATGTGTGTCATATGATCTAGCCACTCAATAACATCACAAGACATATATGTGTCAGTTGTGCAAATGGTGACTGGAATGCATATTGTTTAGAGGTGCATATGTGTGCACACACGCAACATTAAGGTGTATAGCAATGAATGCGATGTGTAGTACTGTGGTTACAATAACTGGATGGGGTATAGTACCTTAGGCCATCATCATGAAGCATCATGTGGTCACTCAAAGCTACAAATGTTTCCCAAACCAGCACTAATCATGCTGTGCTGGAACTGTACTACCTTGGCTAAATTCACCATTTCACAACCAGTTTATTACATGAGTTTGTAAGGAGGCCAATAAGGAGCATTCCCTGACATGAATGTGTAGTCTGTTGCAGAGTGTTTAAATGCCCCGTTATAGGCCTCTACCCCTCAAGTATATTATGTGTAATGTGTGGATGAGATTTTGGATACTGGAGTGTGTCTTTACAGAGGGTTTGGGAATCCTTTATGTGTAGCATGTTAAAATGCTCTGAGTATGACATAGATGTGTATGTTATGTGCATGTTGAGTATCAACTGTGCCTATCCAGTGGTCACTACAGTCTAGCCACATTTGTTTGAGATGGTCTGGGTATTGCATGTGTTTGAGGCAGCTAATCACATTAGTGAGATGTGCGTGCTCTTACACCAAACATGCACAACATGCATTATGGGTAGGTGTGTTACATGTGTACATGGCCTACACCTTAACTATGACAATCACTTTTTATTTACAATAATAAATGTAGAACACACTCACCAGCATCTGTCCGCTGCCTTGATGTCACCCCAGAGGGACCTACATAGAGATAGACAATTTGTTAGTGGCCACAACTGTGGCATTGCTACGGTGTGTTTGCAATCTTACAGTACAACAGTTTACATTCACAGGGCTACACATTATGTTCCAAATTATCAGTATTGCACAACAACAAGCTCCACATCTTTGAACGACACACTCCACATCTCACATATGCATGATCTACCAATACAGATAACAGTAGTCTACAGATATGCGATGTTACCTGCATGCTTCATGTGTGCTTGCTGGGTGGCTCCAACCTCCATCATGGTGTATGTCTGCTGCTGTTGTTGTTGGGCAGGTGCCACCAGGCTCAGGAGCAGCTCCTCCACTCTGGTGAGGGGGAGATGGATATTAACACCACCTCCTGTTGCAAGCTGTGTCTACGCACATCAGCAGAACACTGACGGACATGTCTGAGAAGATCACTACAGTGGTGGTGTACCTGCTGATATGTCCGGTTATGCAGGCCTACCTCATTTACCCTGCAAACAACATCTTGCCACATTGCAGTACGCTCCTGCTGGTCCTGGCTGGTTCGTGAGAACATGAGACGATAGTGCTGAATCATACTGCTAGTAATGATATAATCTTCAGCAGTACTGTAACTGGGGTTCTTGCGATGGTCCATGATCCCTGGAAAACATAAATACAAAAATATGTCTGAGCAAGTCATATGGCACATTTAACATTATACAGTACAGATATCACTGAACTGCCATTTATAGCAACCTATAAGCTAACCGAGAGTGAAACACTGTAACTGCCACTTATCACTGCTCACCCCACAACTACTTGAAAGTGCCTTGCTCACTCTCTATCTAATAAACCATGTTCTGCACAGCAATAAAATAAAATCACTATATAAGACTCTACAAGAGTACCTGGCACACTGTATGCAACACAATGCACCACCTAGCCACAGCAGATATACACCAAGCTGATGTGTAAAGAAATATATCATCCATCACAATTAGTGTAAGGTCCAGTAAATGTATTACTATTATACCACACAACTTGTTAATGGCAAACCTGTGGCCAAAATATGTGCACAATTGGGAATATAGGTCGCATACTGCTGTAGTACACTATGAATGTTGCTAGATACGCAGTTATATGTTTTACCACACATATGTCAAAGGACATGTTACAGACATGCCCACACACAGATCAGACATAATTACAGGACACAAAGGTATGACAACCCAGATAAGCTTTCAGTGTGTACTATACAGTATTGTGTGTCATTACTTACACAACCTTAATCTTGAGAAATGTAATCTGTGATGAATACAGGGACCACACAAAACAGTGGATGCAAGCAATGTGGACATACACCATACTTTGCTGTACAGGCCCAGAGCTTCAAATAGTACTACAGTACACACAGGATTTGCATTCAACATTGGTACCAATCAATAACCATAGATGTAGTGCTTTAGCCTCCAATGACACACCCTCGTTAAAACCAAGGAACATAATCACACTGTATGCAATAGCACTTGTTCTGCCTAGCAACAGAATACACAGCTTTTGCTAGGATCAAATCAAGGACCCATAATACCATGAGATAAACAGTTTCCCACTAAGCTATCCCACAGATGCATATCTTTGACATATTCACAAACATATTGACCATCACAGTCAGTCAACAGTACAGAGAATCTATTGCAACAAGTAGATGTAGGTGTGTATGAGTATATATATATATATATATATATATATATATATATATATATATATATATATATATACATATACACATCCGTTGGTCTACATATGCATATATATGAAGGCGCATATACATTTCACCTTTCATAGTGAGAATATCAATTATACAAAGGATGTAAGGTGTACAGTAAACTAATAAAATCACACAGTCTTGGTATAAATGCATTGAAGGTATTCACAGCCCAGGTAGTTTAGCAGGCCTTACTGGCTTCATCATTGCAAACTGAACAAACCACCCACAGTGTTTAACCACCCCATGTCATATACCAGCACTGTATGCTGTCTTGTTTGTCACACACTAAAACCTACATACAAATATGCGCATACTAACCTTCACCTACATATATCTCCACCCTTCACAAACAGTTGTACTTATGTCCCCTGCTCTATGCACATATACAGATGTGAATATATATGACACATATATATTTCTCCGTATGTGTATGGCATACACACACAAGGTCCTCACTGTTGTAAGTCCCTGGACCTCACAGCTGAACTGTTGGGCCTTGCTGCAACACAAACAGGTGTCACATATAAACACACACTAACATTAGGGGGGTGTATATGGCTACAGATGCTAGATAAGCATACTAGACTGCTACAGCAGTTGCCAGTGCTAAGCTACACTTTAATATGACTATCATGCATGTGTTGTTCTGTCACACCCATGTTTATATAATGTCAGCACTAATCCCCCAACAGCCAAGCTATTGGCCACACTACTGTACAGAACACAGATAACATGGATCAGATCTTTGACATTTAATGCTGAGCTACACATTTCACAGGTATGTCCCACTGCCCACAGGTACACATAGTATTGTCCATAGCAGTAGTTAAGCAGAACATCTGTGCATGAAGAAGTACTGCTGCCACATATGAATGGTTCACATTATGCAGACTATTCTTCAATAACATCTACTACATGCCAGTAAATACATATGTGTCACATACCTTTCCTTTGTATGATTTGGTAATATTTATTTTTCTTTTTCCTTTTCTCTGTCTCTGTCTCTCTCTCTCTCTCTCACTGTCTCTCTCTCTGCCAGTCTCTGCAGTAGAGTGATTGAGTTTGTTGGCAGAGATTGCAGCCTTCTTTTGTAGGAATTTGCACATGAGCATGTGATGGCCTCTGCACCAATTAGTGGCCACCGTTTGCTAATTGCATGCAGCCTGCTGTGTAGTAATTGCAGTAATTACTGTCATAGCAACCCAGTACTATAAATTGCTGATTCATGTAGGTGTGGCCCTTTCAACTTTCCAAGATGGAGATTATCCTTGTTTGCTGTGGACATCATTGTTTAAGACAGAAGGTTGGTATAGTTCTTATATCAGAAGCCAGGGGTGTAGCCAGAGATTTACATTTTGTACTCGGACCTAATGTTGCTGCTTCCAGTACCCACTTGTCAGTGTAGAAATGTACTCACCCCTCAAAATGCTACCCCAAGATACATGGAAAGATGTACTTTCTTTTCAACTGTTACAATTAACTGCCATACAAAGCTAGTTATTGAGATGTATTCCTTTGGCACAAGAATTGTTTGTGAACCGCTATACTGTGAATATTCATTTACTCAGTTCTAAACAGTTTGTGCTTTTTTAGTGTTGACATTAGCACAAGCGGCTCAGAAAAAACTGGACACATTTCAGTACAGTGAGTATGCTTACCTACATCCTTGGTAGACCCTGCACACACAGGTATATTCTACATTTAGGTAGGGTTGCAGAAGTAGAGTGAGTGTAAGTACTATTGTGTGGATTTTATCTTGCTGGACTTACAGGGTTGCTGTGTACATGTTAGTTTATTAAGGCAAGTAGTCTGTCTGCGCAACTCCCAACTGTGGACCTATCCACATGATAGCCAGAGAATAGCCTGTTATTTTTTGTCTGTGCACCACGCAGGTCTTTTCAGCAATAGAGCAATGGCATTCTTACAGTTGGTTGCTACCAGTACATGGCTACATCCATTTGTCTTTTAGTGTTGTATACCTGCATGATGGTATGCTTCCAAAACTCCTTCTAATGCTATTTGCACAGTGTGTAACAGCAGAAAGGCTGAAATGCCTCTGTGTTTCTGCTTCTGCCAGATCGCTTAACCAGTCAGGTACATATTTGTACAGACTCAGGGAAAAGTAAAGAAAAAGTCAGGGACAGTCAGGGACACCTTTAAAATATTAGTGCCATTAAGTTGAGACATTGAGAGAATCAGAGCATATGAATTAATACATCTTTTCTGAAGTAAAAGAAGTGTCTAACTCTTAATTATTGTCATTATTCATTAAGTGTAATTCACCACCTTTCTGGCCAAAGTCAGTAGTTTTTGGAGGGAATCAGAGGGACAGAACTAAAATTTGTTTCAAAATCAGGGGCATCCCTGACAATTAGGGACAGTTGGAAGGTATGGCCTCTGCCCTAAACAGATATGCCAGTGTTTGTCCTGCTGTGATACTGTGTGTGGTTGTAAAGTGATGGTGTAACATTATTTCCTGATAGAATGGCTGCTTCTCTTATTACAGTCATGTAATGTAATCCCACAGCAACAGTTGGTCAACATACACAGAACAAGTTGTGTGGTATGGCATTCCTATTTTTCCTTTACATTCACTCATTCTGATGCATGATATATTTATTTAAGCACCAACTTGAGGTATATCTACTGTGGCTTAGTGGTACTTTATGTTGTGTAGTGTGTGCAAGGTCCAGGGTTCGAGACTTGCAGAGGTGTTTTATTTTACTCCTGAGCAGAACAAGGGCCCTCACATACAGAGTGACTAAGGCACTTTTAAGCAGTTGTAAGTGGGTTTGCGCAGGTTTGCGCATTGCTGCTCATTGCTTAGCCAAGCACAAACAAGTGCAAACTCACGCAAACCCGCTAACTACTGCTTAATAGTGCTTACTCCCACTAACCCCCATGCTCATTTCTTTGAAAGAAAAGAAAAATGGGGAGATAGGAAAGTGGTGAAAAATGGGCACAAAGAGGGAAAGACAACATGGAAAATAGCTCGGGATGTGCAGGATGGGTGTAGGGAAGGTCCATAGCTGCACATTTCTTCAACAACAACAGCTGTGCATATGCAATAAATTTGGAGGTAGATATGAAAACTTCAACCCCTGAGAGAGGGGTGAGGACAACAAAGTATGTTGTAATGCCAATTAAATAACATTTAATGTGTCCAGTGGACATGTGTGCAAAATGGGCAGCTATGTATGGGGCATAATTGTTTTTTTTGGGAGCACAATGCCGTTTTGTTTTTCAGGAGAGAGTGGAATGTGGGGTAAGGGAAGTAGATATATTTGGGGAGGTAAACAGACAAGACAAACAAGATGCATACAGGGGTGGTATATGACACATGTGGTGGGTGAACACCTTTGACAGGGAGGGATGTTTAGAAATCGCAAGCCCATGAGCCCCCAGATGGAAACAGTGGGACTGAGGTCCCCACCCATGGGCAGTCACCACTGCACCTTCACGACCCAGATGGTGGCTGTGCTGGGAGCTTATAGGAGGGGCAGGCTGATCCGGGAGTTGTGCCACTCGAGCCTCAAGCTGGCGTAGAGGTTCTGCAACAGAACGTTCAATCATAGGTTCATAGGTTGGTACTAGGCTATCAGCCCTAGGGCCTATACAAGCCTAGCCGTAACAATTCCCTGGCTATTTCTTCCCACACTATTTACTTCCCTGGACCCCTGTCTAGCAGGGCGACTGATGTGATCCCTGGGGTGAATTTCCTTTCTCCCATCCAATCGGCAAGGTTCCTTTTGAAGAGGGCCAAAGAGGCACTCTGCTTGACATGTATGGGCAATCTATTCCAGAATCTGGGGAGTCTCTGGGTCAGGAACCTATCCCTCCAGCATGTTTTGTTTATTATTTTTTATTTTTATTTTTTATTTTTATTTTTTATTTTTTATTTTTTATTTTTTATTTTTTATTTTTATGTTTTGTTTATTGTGATGAAAAGGTTTAGATCCCTGGAGCGTGTGGCTCTGAGGAATTGGGATTTCTTTAAGTGTAGCATGTCCAACAGCTCTGGGTTTGACATGGCCTTGTATGTTAAGCAGAGATCGCCTCTGAGCAGATGATATGCGACAGAGTATAGCTGGAGTTTTTTAAGGCGGTCAGTGTAGGGCATCTGCTTTAGGCCTGTGGTTCTTTTAGTGAGATATTTCTGCGGCCTTTCCAGTTGTTGCAGATGTTTTGAGAGGTATAATGGGTCTAATGAGGGGTGAGTACAGTGGGACAATAACCTCCTTTTTTCTGGATGAAAAGCCCTTAGTGATGAGGTTTGCCACATAGAAGGATTTCCTGACTGTTGTGGCGATGTGGTTATCGAAGGTGAGACCACTGTCCACCTCTTTCCCTAAGTCTCTTATCACACTTGCGGTGTTTAGTGTACTGCCACCTATATGGTAATTCACAGATACATGTTTTTTCATAAAGGGGATAACTATACATTTCTTGGCATTGAGCTTGAGCCCATGGCTCTGGCACCAAGCCTCTGTTTCTGTAAGGCCCTTTTGTAGAGTATCCACATCATTTGGGGATTCAATAATGGCTCCCAGTTTGCAGTCATCTGCGAACTTTGTTAGCCAGAGTCCTTTAGTGTTGGCCTGTACTTCAGAGAAGTAGATGCCAAACAAGAGCGGTTCCAGGACTGAACCCTGAGGTACTCCACTTGTCACTTGTCTGGAGCTTGATTTGGAGTCGGCTACTTTTACAGTGTGGGTTCTATCAGTAAGCCAGTTAGCAACCCATTGTGTGATGTAGGGATTAATGCCCAGCTTAGTAAGTTTATCTATGATTCCAGAGTGGGGGATGGTGTCAAAGACCTTGGCAAGGTCCAGATAGACTGTGTGGACCACCTTACCCTTGTCCATGGCTCTGGAGACTGATTAGAAGGCAATCAGGTTCAGGAGACAAGATCGGCCCTTCACAAACCCAAACTGGGTGGGGTTCAGTGTTTGAAGGTTGCCAATGTCTTTGTTTATAAGTTCCATGATAATACCCTCCATGGCCTTGCAGATAAGGCTTGTCAGACTGATGGGATGGTAGTTTCCGGGATCCATGGTGGATCCCCCCTTGTGGAGTGGGATAACTGTAGCTCTGCGCCACTCAGTGGGCACGAAACCTGATGTGTGATTAAACATGACACTTAGATGAGGTGACAGTTCATATTGTAGTTCATGTAGTACACAGCCCGGGATGTCATCTGGAACCATGGATGCTGTATTCTTAGCTTTGGAGAGTGCGTTTTATACCTGTGTGGCCGTTATTACCGGAATTTGGCAATCTTCCGGTATTGAGATGGGCCATTTAAGGGGTGGGGGGGGTGAAGTTGGCACTGAATCCATCTGCCAGGATATTGGCAATATCCTTGGGATCAGTATATTTAATGCCATTCTGTTTTAGCTCAGAGCAGATCTGAGCATTGCCATTTAGATTCTCGACATAGTTATAGAATGCCTTGTGGTTGTCTTTGGAATCTTTGGCAATTTTATTTTCATAACTAGCTTTGGAGGATTTTACGAGGGATCTCAGTTTCTTACTGAGGCTGGTAAGGGAGTTTTTTGCATCTTGGGATTTTCCTCTTTTCTGCAACAGTTCCTTCCTTTTGTTGTAAAGTTTGTTTATGGCAGGGGACCACCAGATTGGCTTCCTTTTTTTGGATGAGAGCATCTTGGTTCTATTTGGGATGGCATGATTCATGCATGAGTGGATGTGCTCGTACAGTGCCTTAGTGCAGGATTCAGCAGTTGAACTTTCAGTTCCCGTCTGCATGGGTGTCGTAAGTTTGTCACTTCTGACTTGAGTAGCATGAAATTGGCTTTGGAGAAGTTTTTTATGGAGGTTTCCTTACTGGGGGATGGGGGTGATTAGCTTATGGTCAGACCTGACTAACGAGGGGGATGACCATAGGTGTGGAGCATTGATTTTCCATGTTGGTAATGACCAGGTCTAGGATATTGGAGCCCCTGGTGGGACTATGGATTAGTTGATCCAGGGCATTGGAATTTATGAATTCCAAGAACCGTTGTGCAAAGGTGTTGGTGCATAATTAGTTTTCCCAGTTAATGGCAGGGTAGTTAAAATCACCCAGTATTAGGGTGTTTGGTTCTATCTTAATATTTTCCAGTATGTTTAGAAAGGTGTAGTGAGAATCTTGGGTTATGGTGGGGGATTTGTAGCAAGCTACAATTTGGATTTCAGTCTTTCCTAGTGTTAGTTGCACCTGGAGAATTTCAGACGCATTGTGTTGGGCAACTAGCCTGGTGGTGTGAATATCCTTGGTGAATATTGACACTCCTCCACCTTTAGTGTTTCGGTCCTGGTTTGGTGGCCGAAAAGTGTGGTAAAAGTTGTAGCCTGGTATTGCAGGGGTGCTCTCTAGAGCCTTGAACCAGGTCTCAGTTACTGCGCAGATATCGATGTTCTCCATTTTTAGCAGTGCCTCGAGAGAGTGCATTTTGAGGTTTAGACTTCTAGCATTGAGTAGCATTACCTTCAGATTTTGCATGCTTGTACCTGTTATGGTGGTGGTTTTGTCCTTTGAACTTTGCCTAAAAAAGGCACTATAGGGGTGGCAAGAGCCTTAGCCAGTAACCTGAATCCCAGGGGCAACAGGTGCAGACCATCTCTGGCAAAGCATTGTGGTCTGTCAATCATGTCATCCTAGGCAGACAGATACTGGATCCCCATTGAATGACACCAGAAGCTTAGCCAATTGTTGAAGTCAGTCATTTTGTTCTTATATTGTGGTATAATTCTGGGTAAAGGCAGGATGCTACTCAGGGCTAGGGTCATACCTGCATGGGCCTCATGATCTGAGAGCTCTTCCATGTCTCTTTTCATGTATTCAGGTGCCATGGCCAGCTGAGGTGGGACAGGTGGGTCCGCTGGGACTGGCCTTCCCATACGATTTATGTTTTGGAGAGTTTAATAAAGATATGGGTTAGTAACAGTCAACAGCATTCCCAATTAGTTATAACAGCATGCAGAAGTATTCCCATTAACCCAACACACCAGATTTTCAACAGTTGAAAAGCAAGCATAACACATGCATATATAGAACAATAGTGGGCATTACAACAGCATGCAGGTTGAAATGATGGCAACAGGCCACCAATATTGTGGTATTTTAACAGGGCACATGCATAGAAATAAATGCAAATATTTATAAACCAATAGGACATATGTCCCAACAAATGTTTTCAGATTAGACATACCGATTGAGGTGTGGAATTGCATTTTTTATGCACATACAGTAGGGTGGAAAAAGATAGTTCAATTAATAACTTATATATCCTTCTAGTTTTCACTACATTCCTATTAACTGCAGTTATATGTCCCTTACATGTATTATTACACTACCCAATGTCCTTATATTGTGCAATTGGATTTTGATAGATCATTATATACATGAGCTGTATCTTACATACAAACTGTCCAAGATGCAAATGTTACTGCAACATATTTTGAGAGTTTCTCACACACTACTGCTAAGACGGTACACTGACAGCTCTACTTTTATATAATTATCTAGATATGTTCAGGTGAAAGTATCAGTTATATGTTAACAGCTCCCTACATTTCTGGCAGCACACTGACATTTCTGGGGAACACAATACCAAGCTACTAATGTGCCAGATTAACCTGTACATGCTGGGCATGAATCAACAGTTGAGTGCTGTAAATATGCATAAAAGCTACTGGCACTCCCTTTATCCATGTTATATGGGCCTACACAAGTGTGGGTTGACACTGTTTAATACAACACTACTATTTGTAGAATTCAACAGTACAACAACATATCAAAGAAAATGACACAGACGCACTCCAGGAATTATACATTTATTAAAGGATTATTACACCTTTATTTATTGGGTTAAAACACTTTTTGAAGGCTCTCTCATTTATGTTATATAACAGGACATGCAGAATAATTACAAACTTGCCTGATGATGCAGCCTTTGCAGCCTATCTTCATGTGCTTGATGATTCATAGCCTGGACACCTGCAGCTGTGAAGTAAATGCAGTGATATTGAGACATACCTATCCATAGTATAGACAAGCATAGCAATTCTTAACTACTTAATACAATGGCTACTTACTCATTACTGGGGCATTAGGCATCACATGGGATTCCTGGATCCACTGGTTCAGTTGATCCTCCCTGTGTCGCTTCAGGTCAGAATAATGGTACCTGACCTGCTCAGCAGTCTGAGGAACACCATTGGCACTGGTGAGATCACGGGCAAGTCTGTTCAAGGTCTCCATTTTATATTGGGTACCCTGGTACTGGACCTGCAGGAGTCTTTCTTCATGATTGTTGACAAGGAGCCAAACCATTACTTTGAACTCCTCAATGCCCCAGCGTTGCACTCTAAATCGAGTGCCTTCTCCAACACCAGCCATGCTGTCTGCAGAAGGAAGCTACAACAAGTTATAGCAAGTATTCCTGCCTGTGGAGCTTAAATATGCCTCATTTCCCACAGTTATTTGTGATTGGCCACTTTTGGAAAAACTCAGCTGTAGGCACGCCTGCTTAGCTGATGTTGGCAATGTTTAAAATTCCTTTGATAGATATGTGTCTGTTGAAAGTACATGTTCATGAAATGCTGTCATGGCTTAGTGGTTAAATACTGTAACTGTAATGCACAGTATCCTGAGTTCGAGCCCTGTCACTGCCTTTTATTTTCCTACTGGGCAGGCCTGACTGGTTAAGGTACAGTAAAGGAGGTGAGGCCGTGTTTAACCAACTTTGCCCGACTTTGCCCAACGTTGCTTAACGTTGCTCGATGTTGCTCGATGTTGCCCGACGTTGTGCTGGTTAGTGCGGTGCACAGCAACTGGCAAATATGTTGTTGTTGCGCTGGTTAGCGTGGTGCACAGCTATGTGCAAAGACATTGTGCTGTTTAACGCAGTGCGCAGCTACGAGCAATTCAATTTAAATATGCTCAACACTGGTAAAATGTGCTTAGCAGTACTTTATATTGCTTAAAGTAGGGTACTCATGCCTCAGAATGCATAACCATTTCCCCTTCATATATATATAATTTGTTCACTACTACATTTAACTTTTCAATGCTTTTTACAAAATTTATACATAAAAAATATCAGGAAATATTTTTGTATACAAATTTCCAACAGAAAATGGAATGTGCAGTAGTGGGACTCAAACTGGGAATGCCTTCTTT
Organism: Protopterus annectens; assembly: GCF_019279795.1. Lineage (NCBI taxonomy): Eukaryota > Metazoa > Chordata > Ceratodontiformes > Protopteridae > Protopterus > Protopterus annectens. The sequence goes on along the minus strand of NC_056726.1, from coordinate 1,703,590,180 downwards.
TTGTGCAAAGGGTCTAACCACTAAGCTATTGCTATTTTGCTTAATTTGCATATATTTTTCTTATTATCCTCTTCTGGTGTCTAAGCTGCTAACTGTAGCTAAGCAATGGGCAAACCCATGCAAACACATGCAAATATGGGCAGCTATATCAGATGAAATAAAATAAAAAAAAAAAAACTTTCTATTTTTAATTTTGTCAGTTGTTTAACATATGGGGGAGTGTAGTTTTATACTGTGCACATGTGAGTGGACTCGCTCATGTAACTTGAAATTGCAGCGTTTCTTCATTGCAGGGGCATGGATTTTTGTACTGCTCAGCAGTCCGACATGCCCCCTACACTCGTCCACGCTCCGTGTAAGCTTTAGAGTTGAGGCAGCACACCCTCATTAATATGCATGGCATGCTGCCATCATACTCTTAGACTGACGCTTCCATGTAAGACTAATCTAGTCTTACACGGAAGATTAGTAAATCCTGGGGTAAGTGTTTATCTCTTGTCAAAAAATGCCAATTCCTTCTTACAATGTCACATATCCTACTACTATTATTGGCATTCTTGGTCATGAAACATACCTTATTTCTCTTATTGTGTGCATTTCTTCATGGATTCACTGCTGTATCATTATTGCAACAATTATTCTGCATAAACACTTCCTTAATATTTTCTAATTTGGATTTTCCATACCCTTTGCCAACCAACATTTCTTGTAACTTATCTATCTCTTCCTTTTTATCTTCATCGGTATTACATATATTATTCACTCAGTGTAACTGTCCTTTGACTATGTTGGGAAAAATGTTATATTCTAATAAACTAAAAAGTAAAACAAAAACAACTGGCAACTTCACTGAAGAGTGAATCCATAAAGTTTAATGAAGTGCTTTTCGTCCAAATACTTCTTTGAACTTCATCAGATACTAACAATTACAAAAATCAAGTTTAAATAGTCATGTTTAACCATGATTAAAATCAGCTGTCTCTCCATCTTAAAATTTAATGGAACAGTAGTTAAAATAGCATTGTGAAGATAATATGCATTTTCTTGTTCTTTAAAACTGCCTTATTTAACAAGCAAGTGAATACATTTATCGCAGCAGCAATATGATGTAAATCATATACAAAAATTGTGTAAAAATGTAAAGAGTCTCCTCATTTATCTAACCTTACATTATAATCATTTTCAAGTAAAAAATTAATAAGTGAAACATAATTTCTATAATGTTGTTACTACAGTATTTCATTTCATTAAACTTTTCAGTTTTAAACAACATGTGGTAGAACACACGTCGTTCAATCCTGGAAAGTTATCAGAGCAATTCCAACTTTTCTAATGATAAGGTGAATGGACCCCCTCTTGGATTATTACTGTCCACTTGATCATGTATCCAGAATTTAAATGCATGTTCTGGATATTGTTCTATATGCTTAGCCACATATGCATTCATTTTGGAGTTGCAATTGACTTTTCTTCTGTTACTGAAATGTGTGTTGTTTATGGCATTCATGCACCTACATGAATGTATTTGCAATAGGGGCAACTGCCACATTGTTTCATCCCTATTGCATATGATTGGATCCTGCTTTCACCTTCAAATATATTCTTGAGTGTTCTACCCTTCCTAGTAATGAATCTTGGTTCTGTACTCAATTTATCCACTATTAGTTTGTCCTCTAACAGAATATTCCAGTTTTTTATCAATATGTTTTTTAATGTGACGATAATCAAGGTTAAAAGTTGTAATATAGCTCATTGTGAAATCAGTTTGGTTCGTACCTGTCCCAGTAATTGTGTTCTGGACCTGATTTTCCATATCAACCTGACTATCATTCATAGAATAGTCATTCAACCCAGTAGGGTGTTGTATACTCGAATGGGTATGTACACACCATTAATTCTTTTCTCCACAACTTCTCCTATTGGTTTGTCATTCAAAGTACTCGGGTATGCTCTTTTTGTGAATAATTTTTTTCAGAAACTGGCACTCATTATGGAAGTCCTGATCTGTAGACACCATTTTGGCAGCCCTAACTAATTGGCCCTTTACCATCGATCTTTTTTAGTGGTAAGGGTGTACACTTGTATAGTGCAAGAATGTGTTTGAATAAGATGGTTTCCAATAAATTTTTGCTTGGTATCTCTTTTCAATATAATTTTTGGTAAGTTGGACATCAAAAACTGCTATTTCATTTGGGTCAAAATTATATCTAAACACTAAAAAGTCTGTAGTCTCATTAAAATAATCAATTTGATTTTTTGACTCTTCTTGTTTCCCTTTTATTAGTAAAAAGATGTCATTCAAATAGAGTGTAAAATAAATTATCTTTGAGGCTATTACTTCCTTATTGAGTACAAATTGATTTTCCCAGTAACCCATAATCAAATTCGCGAAGCTAGAGCCACAGAGGGAACCCATGGCTACTCCGCTTTTTTGCAGGTAATAGTTTTCTTTAAAATAAATATAATTGTGGGATAGAACTATATCTAGAAGTTCTTCCACTAGACTGATGTCATTTTGGGGAGTCCCTTTCTTCCTTAACAATTGACTAACCCACTCTATGCCCAGTGCTTGTGGTATTGATGTATATAAGTCCTTTATGTTATGACTAGTCTAGGGCATAATAATGCTAATGAGATTCTGTTGGTCTGTACATTATTGGATCTCATCCTATCAAACAATGGGCCGGATTTATGAAAGCTTGTATGGAGTTGTAGATTAGAGTAAGACATCAAACAGGCAATATGTCTGCCGTGCGATCCAGGAACAGCCGGCAGGGGTGTGCACGAGAGATGCTAAAGCTACTCTTACACAGACAGTGTCATGGTATGCAAATTACCTAATTTGCTGCTGAAAGCTATGCAAATTAGGTAAATTTGCAATCCAGGAAACACTAACCTGTCCGTGGAAGATTAGTGTTATCTGCAGAAATGTACTCCGTTGGTAACGGAGTACCGTTCTGCAAATAGCTAAACAGAGCTATGACAGCTCCAAATAAAGGATGCACACAGTTCAGGAAGCATGTCAATGGCCAAATATAAGGCCAATGGCATTTATAAATGTTTAAAATTATTAAAATCTAACTTTTTTTTCCCCGATCTCTGATGTTTAAGCATAGTGTAGCACCGCGCAAACGTGTGGCGCTTTAAAAACAAGAAAATAATTTAAAAATAGCCAAAAATAGGCATTTTCACTAAAAAGCTTATCCTGCCATGCAGGTGAATGGCAGGCTGAAGACAACATGGCCACTGAGTAGTGGTTGCTAAGGGTGGGGGGAGCTCAGTGTGAGAGATGTAACCATGCATTAGTAGGCAATCCCATGCAAATGAGGATAAGGATAGTGAATCCAAATTTTCCCCAGCATGTGAGCCATGTCCCAAGAGTGTAAGTGTAGGAGTAGGTGAGTAGTAGAGTAGAATATAGGTGACATCATGAGGGGGTATGTCAGAAAGGCTGTAAGCTAATTGGAGTGCAGTGTCTTGTGTTTGCCCTGAGTTGCTCAGGATTGCAAGAGGCGTGTCTGCAGTTGCCCTATTTTAAAACCAGAAACCAAAGGTGCACACTGTGAAAATATCTGAAATTTCTAGAAACATGCACACAGCATGTGTGCTCATGTGCACGCATGTGCGCGTGTTTGTGCGGAGCTGCACCGGGTGGAAGCAGAAAGGGAAAAGAAAAGAAGTAGCAGGAAGTTAACCAAGGAGAACTAGCAGAGCTGCCAGGTGAAATATATCAGAATCAGCTAATTACACAGGCAGCAGACTAGCCCAGCCCAGCCCAGCCCAGCACTTTAAACTTTACAAACAGCATTCTCTCTTGTTTTTTCCCCAAGAACTCTGCAACACTGCAGTATACAAAGAGGGAAAGCTTAAAAAGCTTAAGTCAGACAAAATTTTAGTTGCTGCTCTTGCTATCATCAACCAACATGTGCAAGGTGCTGAGGGTGGTGATGTTGTGAATGCTGCTGAGCAACCCACAGTGAGAAGCCGGAGAAGAGTGTATAGACCCAGGGTTACCTACCAGAGGCTACATGAGTTGGAGATAGTGGAGCACTATAAGGTTGATAGAGACCTCCTGCAGCAAATTGTTTAGCTGTGCCGGTCACGCCTCACACACAGAACCAACCGAGGGGAACCCATCCCAGTGGATACCAAGGTATGTGTTGGCCTAAGAATACTAGCTACAGGTACCTTCCAGAGACCAACTGGTGATGTGATGAGGATTTCACAGGCATCAGCATCCAGGGTACTGCACCAGTTCCTGGATGCCATGTCAGCACATGTCGGTGAGCACGTGTATTTCCCCAATTCCCGAGAGGCATTGGCCAGCAATATGCATCTTTTCCACCAAATAGCAGAATACCCTGAGGTAGTCGGTGCAATAGACTGCACTCACATACACATCAAAGCACCACCCGGTGAGTGGGGTAGAGTCTACATCAACTGCAAGGGCATCCTAACAAATGGAGTACCTGACATAGCAGTGCAAGCCTAGCAAATGTGTATAAATGTCAGGTGTACCCCTCATCCTATGTACACCCACAGTAACAATCAGGTGTGCCCCCCCACGGGTAGAAATGTACAAATAATAGCTGTCCCCCCTGTATGTAGAAATGTTGATAAGTCTCGGCAAATTGACTCATGGAAGCCCTGCAGGCACAGCGTGGTTCCTGTCGATGTACAACACAAAGGTGAGCCCTGAAGTAAAAACCAACTTGATTTTTCACACACATATAGTATATATGCCCATAGTGGGCATGCTCACACACAAACAAATTTAGCAAATTTCAGTCAGCAACATACTGAAAGGTCATACTGGGCATGCTCACACACTTAAATAAATGAAGCAAATGTCAGTCAACAATATACTGAATGGTCATACTGGGCATGCTCACACACTTAGGCCATGTCTGAGTACAGCAGTGGGCAACACATATCTGGCAGTTGCAGTTCTTACTCCAGACACTTGTCACTATTCTCCAATCCTGCCTTGAACACACAGTGATATGAAAACAGACCCATATAATATATTGAACCCCTGTCATAATCAAACTATGTACTACAAGTACTTAAGTTGTTCAAAGAAAGTGAAAATCCAAAGAAAATCAATATATCTCTGATCAGTATCATCAAGAAACAATGAGCACTCCTAACATTATCCAAGCCATATTCTGGCAAAAAATATTGCCAAAGAGTCCATAGAGAACCATGAAGCTTTCATTCGCTATGTCATAAATATTAATGTAAACTCATATATGTTCTGAGTCATTGTAAAGTGTAAATGAATACATGTACATGACTGACATTGCCAACATCTTGTCAGAGAGTTTCATACATATTTACCCTCCTCTCACTGACAAAAGGGCCCATTACCACATCTGGAGATTGTGAAAACCCAGAAATCACATGTACAATGGTTAAACAACTCTATTTCAACCTAAAAACACAGTGTTTATGGGATAACATGGTTTCCCTGGCTGTGTCACATGTGAACTCCAAAACAAACAAACCCTGCACCTGAACAGTCTGTTGAGACTCACCCTCTGTACAGGATATGAAACTGTTGAATGGCTTACAGCAACGTTTGGCACACTCCACAAGTGTTGGTGCACAACAGACCATGAAAACTATTGTCTTATAAGCCTAATAAGCCTGATCTGCAAGGCCATGGGGTCCATCGTTATGGAACTCATAAAAAGAGCTATTGGGAGCCTACAAACACCCAACCCTACCCATTTTGGTTTGGTCAGGGGCAAATCATGGTTCCTAAACCTGCTAGACAGTTTTCAAGGCAGTCACCCAGGACATACATCAATGAAATAAGCTCCACATGGCCTACATAGACCTTGAAAAGCCCTTTTCCAACATCCCACACACATGTCATATCCACAAAATCAACAAACTGTGCATAAACACGTATGTCATCTGATGGATTGCCAAATGGGGCACAGATAGATCCCACAAGGTAAGAATTGTGGTCTCCTGTTCAAGCTGGTAACAACAGCTGTCCTCCATGGCTCAGGCCTGGGACCCCTCCTGTTTGATGTATACTTTTCAGAAATACAGTCAAACACACAAGGGCTATGTTTAGCAAAGTTTTTGGATGACTGCAAAAAGGTTGTTATAATCGATGTTTGGGACAGCAGAAACATCCTTAAAAAGGGTCTCAGTCAGGCAGATGTGGTGTCAAGATTATGGCCTTGAGCTACAGTCATACAAATACCACATAGGTGCCAACACCCTAAATATGGAGATAATAATAAGGGATCTATGGACACATGTGGATAGTCAACTCTACTTCCAGAAACACATTCACAAAGTGGTTAAAAATCAAACTATGTGTTCCCACAAATTGTCAAGGTCTTTGCATGTAGGTCAAAGGAGGTTCTCTCTACTCATCAGTCATCAGACCCATCAGAGAGTATCATGGCACACTTGCGATGAATCTGACTAGGCACCTTCAGCAGCTGGAAAGACCACTGAAGTACCTCAACAAGAGGATTACTGGCCTCAAACAGTTGCCCCATGCAACAAGACTGAATTTAACTCAATCTGTTTTCTGTTTCATACTGTCTACTCAGGCGATCTCTGCCTAACAGACAGGTCTATGTCCAATGCAGAACTGATGTACATGCGCTATCTGAAGTAAACCCAAGCTCACTGTGCCACATGCTCTAGGGATATCATCATCACAACAATAAATAGAACATGTTGGAGTGATACATTACTAACTCACAGACTTCCCTTGCTTTAGAACAGGCTCCCAACCTACATTAAGCTGAGTCCCTAACTGACACTCTTCCAGAGAAGCCTTGATGAGTGTATGTGAAACTGAACTGTCACACCATGGATCACTTCATCAGTTCTACTACACAGAGGCCTAGGGAGCTAACCCCATGTGTGGTGATAGCTGCACACTCTGGCCATACTAATATATGCCTTCAGGCAGATAGCCTATTACCTACCTATGTACCTATATATATAGATATATATATATATATATATATATATATATATATATATATATATATATATATATATATATACATGTAGGGGGAACACAGTATAATAAGCCAAAGATGGATGGGCAGAGATGTGTGTAAGAGGGTGACCATGACAGGGAGCCATCCAGGACTGTCCGACCCAGCACACATCCCAATGGCACAAAAGACATGAGGTGCACATCTCACCCACTGTACATAAAAGCCACCAGAATCTGTAAGCATTACAGTGTATGTGGTCCATGTGCCTGCTGTACAACATGACTGTACATTGAAGTACACATCTACTATCTGTAGACATGTACCTGTCACATAGGTTCATAGGTATGTAGTAGACTATCTTCACAAAGGCATATATTAGCCTAGGCAAGTTGTGCAGCTTTCACCACCCCATTGGGTAGTCTCCCAAGCACTAGTTCTAATAGTTAGTACCCTAAGCCCCTTTCTAGTAGGGCTGCTGATGTGATGCCTGGCGTGAATTGTCTATTTCCCATCCACTCATCAAGGTTCCTATTGAAGATTGTCAGCGAGGGGCTCTGTCTAATGTACATTGGGACTCTGTTCCACAGTAAGGCAAGTGTCTGGGATGGTACTCTATCCCACCTGCATGTTGTATTCATTGTTGTGATGAGGTTCATATCCCTGGAGTGTGTAGTGTGACTCAATTTTGTTATCCATAGATAGAGCGTGTTCAATAGTTATGTGTTGGACATGGATCTGTATGTTAGGCAGAGTGTGCCTCTGAGTAGGCGGTATGCAACGGAGAACAGATTTAGTTTTACCAGTTGTGTTGCATAACACAACTGGTGCAGTGGTTAGCATTGTCACCTCACAGCAAGAAGTTCTCCAGTTCGATCTTCGACTGGGGTGCCTTCTGTGCGGAGTCTGCATGTCCTCCCTGTGGTCGCGTGGGTTTCCTCTGGGTACTCCGGTTTCCTTCCACATCCCAAAGACATGCCACAGGTGGATTGGACACTCTAAATTGGCCCTAGGTGTGAGTGCGTGTGTGTGTGTGCCTTCTGTGGAAGGTTGGGCGCCAGGCTGGCAACTTGACACTATAAAACTCCACTGCCAATCTTGAGCAGACAGGTGATCTGCTGTGGCGACCCCTAACCGGGAAAAAGCCAAAAGAAGAAGAAGAAGTTGCATAACACAACTGTTTGAGGCCAGTAATCCTCTTGGTGAGGTACCTCTGTGGTCTCTACAGCTGCTGGATATGCTTAGTTGAGTATATCCAAAATGGTGCATTGTACTCAATGATGGGTCTGATGACTTAAGAGTAGAGGGCCACCACTACCTCTTTTGATCCTGATGCAAACCCTTTGTTGATTAGGTGGGCCACAAAGGATTTCCCAATCACTTTGGCAACATGGTTGTCAAAGGAAAGATGACTATCTGCTTGTGTCCCCAGATCCCTTATTACCTTGTCAGTTTTAAGGGGGTAACACATATGTGGTAGTTTGTGGGTACTTTATTTTCACCAAAGGGGATTACTATGCATTCTTCCACATTGAGCTTGAGGCCATGATTCTGACACCACACATCTGTCTCATAGAGTCCCTTCTGGAGAATATTTCTGTAATTCGGGGAATCTATTATGGCAAACACACTTTACAGTTCCCAGCAAACTTAATCAACCACAAAACTCCTGCATTGGCATGTACTTTACAGAAGTCTATACCAGACAGGAGGGACCCCAGGACTGAACCCTGGGGGACACCAGTTGTTACCGGTGTAGAGTCTGACATGTAGCCAGCAACTCTTAATTTGTGGGATCTATCTGTGAGCCAGTTTACAATCCATCTTGTGATGTATGGATTCATGCCCAGGTTGGTAAGTTTATCTATGATACCTGACTGGGGAATGGTGTCAAAGTCCTTAGCAAGGTATAGGTAGGCTGTGTGGAGCTCATTTCAATCATCTGTAGCCTGGGTAACTGTCTCAAAGAAATCCACCCAGTTCAGGAGGCGTGATCTGCATTTGATGAAGCCAAACTGGGTGTGCTCAACTGTGTGAAGAATCCCAATGTCTTTATTGTTGACTGCCATTATGATTGGCTCCATTGCCTTGCAGATCAGACTCACAGGCTCATAGAGCGTGAATGCCAAGGGTCTTTTGTGGCCCCACCCCTGTGGAGTGGGATGAATGTTGCTGTGCAACATTCTATGGGTACATATCCTGTAGAAAGCATGTAGAAAGAGGTTTAGGTATCCTTGATGAATATGGATACATCCCCACCCTATGTGCTATGATCCATAGGTTCATAGGTTCATAGATTAGTACTAAGCTAACTGCTCTTGCGAGCCATTTTAAGCCTAGCCAATTATCCCTTGTGAGATTCAAACCCTGCACCTTGTGTTTGTATGGCAAACACCTTAACCATTAGGCCACCCTAGGTGGTTCTGATGCTGGAAGGTATGGAATGAGTAGTATCCTGGTAGTGCTGGTGTGGTCTCTGGTGCCTTGAACTAGGTTTCTGTTACTGTACAGATATCAATATTCTCCATACTGAGAAGTGCCTCGAGTGTGTGCATCTGGAGGCTGAGACTTCTGGCAATGAGTAGCATTTAGCTCATTTTGTGGTTATTTGTGTTGGTTATGGGGTTTGGTTGGTCCTGAGTGACCGGTGTTCCACACCTGAAGTCAACGACTCATTGGTCCTATCTGACCATAAGCTAATTACCCTACATATCCAAATTCTGCCCCCACCCCCCATTAAGGAAACCATGTTAAAAATTTTCTACAAAGACAACTTCATGCTTCTTAAGAGAGAAGTGGTGAACTTCAGGACATCCATGCAGATGAACAATACAGTTACGACTACTGAATCCTACACGATTGCACTTTATAAGCACTTAGATGACTGCATGGATCATGCTATCCCAGACAGAACCAAGACACTATCCTCCAAGAAAAGGAAGCCAATCTGGTGGTCCCCTGCTATAAACAAACTGCACAACAGAAGGAAGAAACTGTTGCAAAAGAGGGTAAAACCCATGAGTGGAGGAGCTCCCTGATCAGCCTCAGTATGAAGCTGCGATCCCTGATAAAATCCTCCAAAGCTAGTTACAAAAACAAAATTGCCACTAATTCTAAAGACAACCACAAAGCATTCTATAGCTATGTCAAGAATCACAATGGCTACACTCAGATCTACTCTGAGTTACAGCACAATCACACTAAATATACAGACCCAAGTGATATTGCCAACATCCTGGCAGATAGGATCAGTGCTAACTTTACCCCCCTCTCACCCATGAAAGACCCCATCTCTATACCGGAAGAATGCAAAGTTGCTGTCATCACGGCTGCACAGGTAAAAACTACTCTCCAAAGCCAGGAACACAGCATCCATGGGACCAGATAACATCCCAGGCTGCATTCTACATGAACTACAGAATGAACTGGCACCACACCTAAGTACCACGTTCAATCATAGCCTCACCTCAGGCTTTGTGCCTGCTGAATGGCGCACAGCAATGGTTATCCCACTACACAAGGGGGGGAGCCACCACAGACCCTGGGAACTAGCGCCCCATTAGCCTGATGAGCCTGGTCTGCAAGGCCATGGAACGTATCATCATGGAACTTATAAACAAAGACATTGGTAATCTCCAAACTCTTGACCACAACCATTTTGAGTTTGTAAAAGGCAGATCATGTCTCATAAACCCGATAGACTTCTTTGAAGCAGTCACTAAAGCCGTACAGAAGGGTAAGGTGGTTCACACAGCCTATCTAAGTCTTGCCATGGCTTTCGACACCATCGTCCACTCTGGAATTATAGATAAACTCACTAAACTTGGTATAGATCCCTATGTCACATGATGGGTTGCCAACTGGCACACTGACAGAACCCACACTGTGAAAGTAGCAGACTCCAAATGCGACTTCAGACCAGTGACAAGTGGAGTACCACAGGGTTCAGTCCTGTGTCCTGTCCTGTTTGGTATCTACTTCCCTGAAGTACAGACTAACACAGAAGGTCTTTGGCTAATGAAGTTCCCAGATGACTGCAAACTAGGAGCCATAATCGAAACTACTAACGATGTGGACATCCTACAAAAGGGCCTCACTGAGACAGATGCCTGGTGTCAAAGCCATGTCCTCAAGCTCAATGCCAAAAAGTGCATTGTCATCCCCTTTGGTAAAAACTCTGTACCCATGAACTACAACATAGGCGGTAGTATACTTAACACTGAAAGTGTGATAAGAGACCTTGGGACACAGGTGGTCAGTAGACTCTCCTTTGATAATCACATCGCCACAGTAGTCAGGAAATCCTTCTATGTGGCACACCTCATCACAAAAGGTTTCTCATGCAGAAAAAAAGAGGTAATTTTCCCCCTCTACTCATCACTCATTAGAACCATTATAGAGTACAACGCCCCTTTTGGTATGTACCTCACAAGACATCTACAACAACTGGAAAGCCCACAGAAATATCTCACAAAGAGGATTAGTGGCCTCAAATACATGCCCTACACAGACCATCTCAAAACACTCCAGCTTTACTCTGTCGCATATCACCTACTCTGAGGTGATCTCTGCCTAGCATACAAAGTTATGTCAAACACAGAGACATGAAATCCCAATCTCTCTGAGCTTCGGCCCCAAAACCTGGACCGAAATACAAAAGGAGGGTGTGTATCCATTTTCATAAAGGATACCCACACCTCCAGGTTAGTTGCACAGCACAAGGCCTTGGAGACCACCCAAGTGCAACTAACAGTGGACAAAGCTGCTTATCATATTGTAGCCTGCTACAGATCACCCACCTTGTCTCAGGACCCTCACTCAGCATTCCTGAGAACACTGGAAAATATAAAGGTCCTACCAAACACCATGATATTAGGAGATTTCAACTACCCAAACATTGACTGGGAGAATTACTCAAGTACAAACTTCTTTGCCCAATGCTTCCTATAGTTTATAAACTCAAACGCCCTGGAACAGCTGGCCACCATGCCCACTATAGGTGACAACATACTGGACCTGATCATCACCAACATGGGGGATCAGTGTTCCACACCAGAGGTAAACCCCTCACTGGTAAGATCAGATCATAAAGTAATCACACTGGACATCCACATCCTGACCCCACCCCCAGTCAAGGAAACCACTGTGAAAAACTTTTCAAAAGCAAACTTCACACTTCTCAAGACCAAAGTGGAAAGTTTCAAAGCCCCCTTGCTGCAGGATAATGCTATCCAATCCGCAGAATCCTTTACAAGTGCATTATATGAGCATCTACAGGGATGCATGGATCGAGCCATCCCAAGTAAAACCAAGACTCACTCCTCCAAAAAAAGGAAACCAGTCTGGTGGTCCTTGGCCATAAATAAGCTATACAACAGAAGGAGGAAACTACTACATGATAGAGCAAAATTCCAAAAAGGAAAGGCATCACTGATCATTATTAGCAAGAAACTACGATCGCTCATAAAATCATACAAGGCCAGTTTCTAAAGAAAAATTGCCAAGAAATCTAAAGATAACCACAAAGCCTTATTTAGCTATATTAAACATTTAGGTGGCAGCTCTCAGATATGCTTGGAGCTACTGCAAAATGGCAAAAAATACACTGAACCAACTGACATTGCCAACATCCTGGTGGACAAGTTTAGTGCAAACTTCACCCCCCCCCACCCAAAAGGGCCCGTGTCCATCCCAGAAGAATGCAGATCCCCAGACATCATGGGCATGCGGGTAAAAACAGCCCTCTCCAAAGCTAAGAACACAGCATCAATGGGACCGGATGCTGTGCCAGGCTACGTCTTACACGAGCTCCAAAAGGAACTAAACCCTCACCTAAATTCACTTTTCAGACTCAGCCTTACCAAAGGCTATGTACCCAAAGAATGGCGTACAGCAACAGTCATCCCACTCCACAAAGGTGGTGCCACAACAGATCCTGGGAACTATCATCCTATAAGCCTGACCAGCCTGGTCTGCAAAGCTATGGAGCAAATTATCATGGAACTCATAAACAGAGACATTGGGAACCTCCAAACACTAGACCCTACCCAATTCGGCTTTGTTAAAGGCAGATCCTGCCTCCTAAACCTAGTTGACTTCTTTGAAACAGTTACCAAGGCCATAGATGAAGGGAAGGCAGTCCACACAGCCTACCTGGACCTCACTATGGCCTTTGAAACCATTCCCCACTCTGGCATCACTGACAAGCTTACCAACTTGAACATTAATCCCTATGTCATAAGATGGGTGGCCAACTGGCTCATGGATAGAACACACATAGTCAGAGTTGCGGGTGCCATGTCCGACTCTAAACCAGTCACAAGTGGCATCCCAAAGGTCTCAGTCCTGGGACTCCTCCTGTTCAGTATATGTTTCTCTGAGGTACAGGCAAGCACAGGAGGACTATGGCTGACCAAGTTTGCAGATGACTGCAAACTGGGGGCCATAATCGACTCTCCGTCTGACACAGGCATCTTCCAGAAGGGTCTTACAGAGACAGATACCTAGTGTCAAAACCATGGCCTCAAGCTGAATGCCAAAAAATGCATAGTCATCCCCTTTGGAAAAAACAAAGTGCCCACAAATTACCACATAGGTGGTAATCCACTAGGTATGGAAAATGTTATTAGGGACCTGGGGACCCAGGTAGATAGTAACCTCTCCTTTGATAATCACATTGCCAAAGTGGTTAGAAATTCTATCTATGTAGCCCACCTAAGCACGAAAGGGTTCACCTCTAAATCAAGAGAGGTCATTGTGCCCCTCTCCTCATCACTCATTAAGCCCATAATAGAGTACAATGCCCCATTTGGTATGTACCTTAATTGGCACATGCAAGAGCTGGTAAGACCACAGGAGTACCTTACCAAGAGGATCATGGACCTCAAAGAGATGCCCTATGCAGCTCGACTAAAGAAACTCCAGTTCTACTCGGTTGCTTACTGCCTGCTCAGAGGTGATCTATGCCTGACGTATAAGGCCATGTCCAACCCAGATTTAATGGACATGCTCCACCTCAAGAAAAACAAATCTCTTATAGCCACATGCTCTAGTGAATTAAACCTCAGCAAAGCAATAAACAGGACATACTGGAGGGATAGATTCTTGTCCCAGAGACTTCCCTCACTCTGGAATAGAATCCCAGTTGATGTTAGGCAGAGCCCCTTGCAGACTCTCTTCAAGAGGAATCTTGACGAGTGGATGGAAAATTGTAAATTTACCCCTGGGATCACTTCAGTGACCCTGCTAGACAGAGGCCCAGGAAACTAATTTAAAAGGGATGCGAAAACCAACACATTCTGGCTAGGCTTATAAATGCCCTTGGGCAGATAGCCTAGTACCTACCTATGAACCTATGAGCCTACACGCTCTAGGGACCTAAACCTTGTCACCACAATAAACAGAACATGCTGGAGGGATAGATTTCTGTCCCAGAGACTTCACATACTCCGGAATAAACTACCTATCTATATCAAACAAAGCTCCTCATTAGCACTCTTCAAGAAAAATCTTGATTATTGGATGGGAAATAGGAAATTCACCTTGGGGATCAGTTCTGTGTCTCTACTCGACAGTGGCACAGGAAAATAAATTTCTTGGGTGGCAAAAGCCAGGGTACCTTTTTGGCTGGGCTTGTATAGGCCCCAGGGCTGATAGCCTAGTACCTACCTATGAACCTATGAACCTATGAACCTTTGAGCCTTGCCTAAAAATGGTAATATGGGGACAGCAAGAGCCTTGGCCAGTATTTAGAAGCACAGGGGCGACAGGTGCAAATCATCTGTAGCGAAGCAACAAGGCTTGTCTATCACATCATCACAGTTAGACAGAGACTAGATCCCCTTTGAATGACACCAGAAGCTCAGCCAATTGTTGAAGTGTATCATCTTTCTGTTATATTGCAGTATCATGTAGGTGAAGGTAAGATGCTACTCAAGGTTTGACCCTGTGTGTGCCAGCATGTGGTGCATCAACCCATATATGATATGTTCATGGCCTTTGCATACAATACACTCACAATACACCTAGTATGATGAGCCTGCTGAGGTTAGATAATGTGAAAAAAACCTTTGTGCAAACTGTCAGCAAGTAATGTCTGTATTGCACCCTGTAACTCCATATTGCTTGCTGAAGTGTAAAGACGTACTTAGTTTGGATTAAGAACACCACACTTGCCAGTTTTGTGTGTGTGTGTGTGTGTGTGTGTGTGTGTGTGTGTGTGTGTGTGTGTGTGTGTGTGTGTGTGTGTGTGTGTGTGTGTGTGTCTGTCTGTCTCTCCCTGGGGAGAGAGCAACCTTTTTGGAGACTACTCACACCCCTTAAAATTGGTATACTCATCTTTGTTGTCTGATGATGTCACCATCCTACAAATATACCTGTGGAAAAAAGAAATCCCAGTAATGTGTACAGCACATCGTGTAAATGTGTACTGCTGTAGTATCATAATGAAATTAGGTAGGGGTTTAAATCCTGCACTTGCCAAGTGTGTGAGTGTGTATGTCTCCCTGGGGTAGAGCAACCATTTTGGAGACTACTCACACACCTTAAAAGTGGCATACTCATCTTTGTCAAGTCTGATGATGTCACCATCCTATGAATACACCTGTGGAAAGGAAAAATCCCAGTAATGTGTATAGCGCATTATGCAAATCCGTATTGCTGTTGTATCATAATGTAGTTTGGTAGGGGTTTAAATCTTGCATACCTGTATTGCACCCTGTAACTCCATATTGCTTGCTGAAGTGTAAAGACGTACTTAGTTTGGATTAAGAACACCGCACTTGCCAGCTGTGTGTGTGTTTGTGTATGTGTGTGTCTCCCAGGGGAAGAGCAACTTTTTTGGAGACTACTCACACCCCTTAAAACTGGTATACTCATCTTTATCGTCTCATGATGTCACCATCCTACAAATATACCTGTGGAAAGGAGAACTCCCCATAATGTGTATAGTGCGTCCTATAAATGCGTACTGCTGTAGTATCATAATGTAGTTAGGTAGGGGTTTAAATCCTGCACTTGTCAAATATGGGTGTCTCCCTGAGGAGAAACAACCTTTCTGGAGACTACTCACACACCTTAAAAGTTCATCTTTGTCAAGTCTGATGATGTCACCATCCTACGAATATACCTGTGGAAAAGAGAAATCCCAATAATGTGTATAGCGCATCATGTAAATGCATGCTGCTGTAATATCATACTGTAATTAGATAAGGGTGGGAATCCTGCATTTGCCAACTGTGTGAGTGTGTGTGTCTCCCTGGAAAAGAGCAACCTTTTTGGAGACTACTCACACCTTAAAAGTGGTATACTCATCTTTGTCAAGTCTGATGATGTCACCATCCTACAAATATATCTGTGGAAAGAAGAAACCCTAGTAATGTGTATAGTGTGTTGTGTAAATGCGTACTGCTGCAATATGATAATGTAGTTAGGTAGGGGTTTGAATCCTGAACTTGCTAACTGTGTGCGTCGCCCTGGGGAGGATCCTTCTTTTTGGAGACTACTCACACACCTTAAAAGTGGTATACTCATCTTTGTCACGTCTGATGATGTCACCATCCTACAAATATACCCATGGGAAAATGAAATTCCAGTAATGTGCAGAGTGTGTTATGTAAATGCGTACTGCTGTAGTATCATAATGTAGTGTGGTAGGGGTATGAATCCTGTACTTACCGACTGTGTGTTTCCCTGGGGAGGAGCAACCTTTTTGGAGACTACTCACACACCTTAAAAGTGGTATACTCATCTTTGTCAAGTCTGATGAAGTCACCATCCTACAAATATACCTGTGGAAAGGTGACATCCCAATAATGTGTATAGTGCGTTGTGTAAATGTGTACTGCTGATAAAATCATAATGTAGTTCGGTAAGGGTTTGAATTCTGCACTTGCCAACTGTGTGTGTCTCCCTGGGGAGGAGCAATCTTTTTGGAGACTACTCACACACCTTAAAAGTGGTATACTCATCTTTGTCAAGTCTGATGATGTCACCATCCTACAAATATACATGTGGAAAGGTGAAATCCCAGTAATGTGTACAGTGCATCGTGTAAATGCATTCTGATGTAGTATCATAATGTAGTTAGCTAGGGGTTTAAATCCTGCACTTACCAACTGTGTGTGTGCCTCCCTAGGGAGAAGCAACCTTTTAGGAGAATACCCTTAAAAGTGGTATACTCATCTTTGACAAGTCTGATGATGTCACCATCCCACAAATATACTTGTGGAAAGATAAAATCCCAGTAATGTGTATAGTGCATCGTGTAAATGCATACTGCTGTAGTATCATAATGTCACTAGGAAGGAGTTTGAATCTTACACTTGCTGACTGATTGTGCTCCATGTGTGTGACACCGTTGGTCAATGTGGAGCGGGTTTTGATTTTTCTAGTGTATGACAAATCACAATGACAACTGTATGTGCATTACACATGTAAGGTAGCTGTGGGGCAAATCCATATACATACATGTGACCTCAGTTATTTCATAGGTGGGTACTCTGTTTTCTCCATGAATGCATCTGTTATCTTTGCCAGAGTGTGCTGGTGCTTTCCAGACCTTTGGTCACTTCTGTATGCTTATGTCAAGCTTAGCCACTGCAGTGATCTCTGGGCTACGTCTTCTGTTTCACATCCACTCATCACAGTTTCTATTGAAGCGTGTGAGAGAGGGTTTATGCTTGAGGTATATTTGAATCCTGTTCCAAAGCAAGCAAAGTCTGGCAAAGATGACTAATCATTATAGGTGTGCAACAACCTCTGTGGATCTGCATGCAAACCCATTATTGCTTATGTGCTCCACAGAGGGATTTCCAAAACCCTTTGGTAATGTGATTATCAAAGGAGAGATGACTAAACACATGGCACTATGTATACATTATTACCTGTTCCACATTGTGGGGGCTACTACCTATGTGGTACTCTGGGGACACTTTGTTTTCTAAAAGTGGATAACTATGCATTCTTTGGCTTATAGCTTTACAGCATGAGTTTGACACCAGGTATCTGTCTCTATGATACCCTTTTGGAGGATGTGTGTGTCATCTGGAGAATAAAGTATAGCCCACAGTATGCATTTTCATCATACATGGGCAGACATTTCCCTACTGTGTTTGCTTTTACCTAAGAAAGCTATATGCCAAACAGGAGTGGTCCCAGGACTGAGTGCATGTGAATACCACTTGTTACTGGCATATAATAGTACATGGAGGCTGCAAATGTTACTGTGTGTCCTACATCTGTGCATCAGTTGTCAAGCCATCATCTAACAATCGTTTATAGTCAGTCTGTTGAGGTTATGTATAATACCAGAATGTGGGATGGGTATGAATTGCTGGTGAGCTATAGCTTGGCTGTGTTGACCTCCCCTCCCTCACCAATAGCCTTGTTAACTGGCTTGAAGTCTACTAGGTGTAGGAGCCATGATCTGGCCTTTAGAGAACCTAAGTGGGTATGGTGCAGTGTTTGCAGGTTCATAATGTCTCTGTTAATGAGTTTCATAATGCTGTGCTCCATAGCCTTCCAGATAACATTTGTCTGGCTTATAAGATGAGAGTTTCCAGGACCTGTTGTAGTTCTACCCTTAATCAATTTATGTTAACATTTGCACTGGGTGTGATGAGGGTGGACAGGTTTAAGAATAAGTATATTAGAGGGTCAGACCAGGTTTGAAGGTTAGTAGACCAAGCCAGATAGGCAGGATTAAGTTGGTTTGTACATGTGCTGAGGAGTAATGCAGAGTATATTGTGAAATAGATGCTAAGGATGAAGCCAACAGGTAACAGGAAAAGAGGAATGCCTAAGATGAGGTTTGTGGCTGTGGTAAGAGAGGACATGCAGGTGGATGGTGTGACAGCACAAGATGCAGAGGGCAGGAAGAAATGGAAACAGTTGATCTACTGTGACATCCCCTAATGGGAGCATACAAAAGGGGAAGAAGAAGAAGACGTTGTAGCTCAACCCTTGTGGACTGTGAACACCATTAAGTATGTAACCTGTATAGAGGCTGCATCTGGACAGAGTGTTTAGGTGAGTGGTGACTTCATATGTCAGCTTGTGTATGACACAGCCAGGGACACTGTCCAGGACCGTTGTCACTGTGGTTTGGGCTGTGGTAAAGAGATGTTTTAACTAGAGTGTCTGTGAATCATCAGGTTTTACATTCTTCGGGTCTGGAAATGTGGCCCTTGTGTAATGACAGGGTGGTGAAATCCGCATTCAAACTGTCTGACAAGGAATTGGTAATGTCAGTCAGATAAGTGTACTTTGTGACCATTTACAGTAACTGTGACCCGATCTGAGATTTCCCCTGTAGATTATAAACAACACTAAAGAAAGCTTTAGTTTTATCTTTGGAATCCTTGCCATTTTGTATTTTGAAGCTTGCCTTGTATGTTTTTTGAGGGATTGTATTTTCCCAATGATAATGACCAGGGAGGTTATCCCTTCTTGGTATGTAACTCATTTTTGGAACAACTTCACACCATCTATTATATATTTAGTTTATGGCAGGGGTCCATAAGACTAATGCACTTTTACTGTATAAGTGAGAATTTCTTGTGTTTGTGAGAGCACTGTCCATGCAACCCTGTAGGTGAACAGTGTTAACCTTAGTAATGCAAACCAATGACAGATAGCAACAACAGCATCACCCACAGCACAGTGTCAACCCATGTCTTACACACACATACATACTCAAGTTCCAAAATGTGTGTAGTACAATGCATACTGACCACCAATAGAAACTATGGAGTGTTAACACTGGCCTATACAGGGCATGTCATCCTGCCCATGTGTCTAATATGCTTGTACATGCAGACAGTGCACCTCCAGCATGTTCACAAATGTACACCTGCAAACCTATGCTGCACACACCCCACACATACTGTCCACTGTATAACGCATGCTGACACAACTACACTCATCAGCCAAGTGGCACATAGGCAAACAAAACACAATTGGAATAAACACTGGTGAAAACAAAACAAAATTGCTAATTGCAGCTTTAATGCATCATCCCTGCTCAGTTACACCTTCAAGGATATCATTACACTTTACTACTGACAACATGCTACACATCCAACCATTGCTATACTTTATTAAAGTCACCCTGTGCATTAGCACCATGTTAGCCTGTTCCTGCATCAATGTTACAGATGACAGGATGTGGCACAGGTTTCATCATTTGCACAGGGTGTGTTGTTGGTTTGCCAGAGGCCTACACTGAGCCATACAATCAACATTGGCTGTTGTGTTCTGATACATGTGCCATAGATACCACACTGTCCTGGCCAGTGCCAACCGTACACTGTCCCTCAGCTAAGGGCAATGGTGATGATGGATGTACAGGCAGTATGACTGTGTGCATGGATGGGGTGGAGACTTGTGTACTGTCAATTGGTGGCCCAACAACAGACCCTGACAAACCTGCCTGTGCCTCAACACACCTATCCTCATCATCACTGTCTGACAGGAAACACTTTCGGACCTGAACATGACTTCAGACCACATGTGCACATGCGCACATGCACACATGCACACATGCACACATACAAAAATACACTCCTCCCTAAAGCAGACACACACAACACCAGCAATCTCAGAACATACACAATAGCAGGTGATGGTGGGGAACAGTATCACAAGCAAAACATTCATATCACACATGTCAGCATGCAGGGCATGTGTTGCTCAACAGCATGCAGTGCAAGTGTAGACAGTTCTTGTTACTAACAGTATACATGGCTTTGATGCATGTGTCTTGTTATTAGGTGATGGGCCTCCCCTGGAACACAATGCATACATGGACACAACATTGCTGTGCAGGTATTCGTAACCCTGTAATGTACTGTGCACCATAACTCACAGGTTTACATACCATTGCTGGATGTGTATCTGTGTGTCAGATAGGTATCCATTGCTGAATACAGCCTCTGTATCTTTAGCAAATAATTGTGGACAGATTTTTAGCACATGCATGATGAGTATTCACACAACATCATCAGTGGTGCATGGATAATTGATGGAATACCATTCGGCCACATACCCAATATAAGGTACTTATGGTGAGTGTAGATCATATTGCGGACAAGCCAGTCTCATCCATGACATGGCATGCTAAAACACTACTGCATATTGAAACACTACACATATCCAATGTGTGTCATATGACCTAGCCACTCGATAGCATCACAAGACATATATGTGTCAGTTGTGCAAATGGTGATTGGAATGCATATTGTTTAGAGGTGCATATGTGTGAACACACACGCAACATTAAGGTGTATAACAATGAAAGCTATGTGTAGAACTGTGGTTACAATAACTGGATGGGGTATAGTACCTTAGGCCGTCATCATGAAGCATCATGTGGTCACTCAAGGCTACAAATGTTTCCCAAACCAGCACTAATCATGCTGTGCTGGAACTGTACTACGTTGGCTGCATTCACCATCTCACAACCAGTTGTTACATGAGTTTGTTAGGAGGCCAATAAGGAGCATTCCCTGACATGAATGTGCAGTGTGTTGCAGAGTGTTTAAATGCCCCATGATAGGCCTCTACCCCTCAAGTATATTATGTGTAATGTGTGGATGAGATTTTGGATACTGGAGTGCATCTTTTCAGAGGGTTTGGGAATCCTTTAAATGTAGCATGTTAAAATGCTCTGTGTATGACATAGATGTGTATGTTATGTGCATGTTGAGTATCAACTGTGCCTATCCAATGGTCACTACAGCCTAGCCACATTTGTTTGAGATGGTCTGGGTATTGCATGTGTTTGAGGCAGCTAATCACATTAGTGAGATGTGCATGCTCTTACACCAAACATGCATAGCATGCATTATGTGTAGGTGTTACATGTGTACATGGCCTACACCTTAACTATGACATGCAGTTTTTATTTACAATGATAAATGTAGAACACACTCATCAGCATCTGTCTGCTGCCTTGATGTCACCCCAGAGGGACCTACGTAGAGATGAGACAGTTTGTCAGTGGCCACAACTGTGGCATTGCTACTGTGTGTTTGCAATCTTAAAGTATAACAACAGTTTACATTCACAGGGCTACAGATTATGTTCCAAATGATCAGTATTACACAACAACAGGCTCCACATCTTTGAACGACACACTCCACATCTCACATATGCATGATCTATCAATACAGATAACAGTAGTCTACAGATATGCGATGTTACCTTTATGCTCCATTTGTGCTTGCTGGGTGGCTCCAACTTCCATCATGATGTATGTCTGCTGCTGTTATTGTTGGGCAGGTGCCACCAGGCTCAGGAGCAGCTTCTCCACTATGGTGAGGGGGGGATGTATATTAACACAACCTCCTGTTGTAAGCTGTTGTCTCCGCATATCAGCAGCACACTGACGAACATGTCTGAGAAGATCACTGCAGTGGTAGCGTACCTGCTCATATGTCTGGTTATGCAGGCCTACCTCATTTATCCTGCGGACAACATCTTGCCACATTGCAGTATGCGCCTGCTGGTCCTGGCTGGTTCGTGAGAACATGAGACGCCAGTGCTGAATCATACTGCTAGTAATCATATCATCATTAGCACTACTGTAAGTGGGGTTTCTGCGATGCGTCATGATCCCTGGAAGACATAACTATGAAAATATGTCTGAGCAAGTTATATGGCACATTTAACATTATACAGTACAGATATCACTGAACTGCCATATATAGCAACCTATTAGCTAACTGAGAGTGAAACACTTTAACTGACACTTATCACTGCTCACCCCACAACTGCTTGAAAGTGCCTTGCTCACTCTCTATGTAATGA
The DNA here is from genome assembly GCF_019279795.1 of Protopterus annectens. Classification (NCBI taxonomy): domain Eukaryota; kingdom Metazoa; phylum Chordata; order Ceratodontiformes; family Protopteridae; genus Protopterus; species Protopterus annectens. The sequence continues at coordinate 1,703,567,396 of NC_056726.1, read as the reverse complement.
ACCATGTTCTGCACAGCAACAAAATAAAATCACTATATAAGACTATACAAGAGTACCTGGCACACTGTATGCAACACGATGCACCACCTAGCCACAGCAGATATTCATCAAGCTGATGTGTAAAGAAATATGTCATCAATCACAATGAGAGTAAGGTCCAGTAAATGTATTACTATTATACCACACAACTTGTTAATGGCAAACCCATAGCCAAAATATGTGCACGATTGGGAATATAGGTTGCATACTGCTGTAGTACACTATGAATGTTGCTAGCTATGCAGTTATATGTTTTACCACACATATGTCAAAGGACGTGTTAGAGACATAACCACACACACATCAGACATAATTACAGGACACAAAGGTATGACAACCCAGATAAGCTTTCAGTGTGTACTATACAGTACTGTGTGTCAGTACTTACACAACCTTAATCTTGAGAAATGTAATCTGTGATAAATACAGGGACCACACAAAACAGTGGATGTAAGCAATGTGGACATACACCATGCTTTGCTGTACAGGCCCAGAGCTTCAAGTAGTACTACAGTACACACAGGATTTGGATTCAACATCGGTACCAATCAATAATCATAGATGTAGTGCTTTAGCCTCCAATGACACACCCTAGTTAAAACCAAGGGACTTAATCACACTGTATGCAATAGCACTTGTTCTGCCTAGCAACAGAATACACAACTTTTGCTAGGATCAAAGCAAGGACCCATAATACCATGACATAAACAGTTTCCCACTAAGCTATCCCACAGATACATATCTTTGACGTATTCACAAACATATTGACCATCACAGTCAGTCAAAAGTACAGAGAATCTATTGCAACAAGTAGATGTAGGTGTGTATGAGTATATATAACTATATATATATATATATATATATATATATATATATATATATACATATACACATCCATTGGTGTACATATACATATATATGGATTCACATATACATTTCACCTTTCATAGTGAGAATATCAATTATACAAAGGATGTAAGGTATACAGTAATGTAATAAAAATCGCACAGTCTTGGGATAAATGCATTGAAGGTGTTCACAGCTCAGGTAGCTTTAGCAGGCCTCACTGGCTTCCACATTGCAAACTGAACAAACCACCCACAGTGTTTAACCACCACATGTCATATACTTGCACTGTATGCTGTCTTGTTTGTCACACACTAAAACCTACATACAAATATGTGCATACTAACCTTCACCAATATATTTATCTCCACCCTTCACAAACAGTTGCAGTATGTCCCCTGCTCTATGCACATATACAGATGTGAATATATATGACACATATATATTTTTCCGTATGTGTGGCATACACACACAAGGTCCACACTGTTGTAAGTCCCTGGACCTCACAGCTGAACTGTAGGGCCTTGCTGCAACACAAACAGGTGTCACATATGAACACACGCAAACATTAGGGGGGTATATATGGCTACAGATGCTAGATAAGTATACTAGACTGCTACAACAATTGCCAATTCTAAACTACACTTTAATATGACTATCATGCATGTGTTGTTCTGTCACATCCATGTTTATATAATGTCAGCACTAATCCCCCCAACAGCCATTGGCCACACTACTGTACAGAGCACAGATAACATGGATCAGATCTTTGACATTTAATGTTGAGCTACACATTTCACAGGTATGTCCCACTGCCCACAGGTACACACAGTATTGTCCATAGCAGTAGTTAAGCAGAACATCTGTTCATAAATAAGTACTGTTGCCACATATGAATGGTTCACATTATGTAGACTATTCTTCAATAACATCTACTACATGCCAGTAAATACATATGTGTCACATACCTTTCCTATGTATGATTTGGTAATATTTATTTTTCTTTTTCCTTTTCTCTGTCTCTCTCTCTCTCTCTCTGTCAGTCTCTGCAATAGAGTGATTGAGTTTGTTGGCAGAGATTGCAGCCTGTTTTTGTAGGAATTTGCACATGAGCATGTGATGGCCTCTGCACCAATTAGTGGCCACCATTTGCTAATTGCATGCAGCCTGCTGTGTAGTAATTGCAGTTATCACTGTCATAACAACCCAGTACTATAAATTGCTAACTCATGTAGGCATGGCCCTTTCAGCTTTCCAAGATGGAGATCATCCTTGTTTGCTATGGACATCATTGTTTAAGACAGTAGGTTGGTATAGTTCTTATATCAGAAGCCATGGGTGTAGCCAGAGATTTACATTTTGTACTCAGACCTAATGCTGCTGCTTCCAGAACCCACTTGTCAGTGTACTCACCCCTCAAAATGCTACCGCAAGATACATGGAAAGATGTACTTTCTTTTCAACTGTTACAATTAACTGCCTTACAAAGCTAGTTATTGAGATGTATTCCTTTGGCACAAGAATTGTTTGTAAACCGCTATACTGTGAATATTCATTTACTCAGTTCTAAACAGTTTGTGCTTTTTTAGTGTTGACATTAGCACAAGCTGCTCAGAAAAACTGGACACATTTCAGTACTGTGAGTATGTTTACCTACATCCTTGGCAGACCCTGCACACACAGGTATATTCTACATTTGGGTAGGGTTGTAGATGTACAGAGAATGTAAGTAGTATTGTGTGGATTTTATCTTGCTGGACTTACAGGGTTGCTGTGTACATGTTAGTTTAACAAGGCAAGTAGTCAATCTGCGTAACTCCCAACTGTGGACCTATCCACATGATAGCCAGAGAATAGCCTGTTATTGTTTGTCTTTGCACCACACAGATCTTTTCAGCAATAGAGCAATGGCATTCTTACAGTTGGTTGCTACCAGTCCATGGCTACATCCATTTGTATTTCAGTGTTGTATTCCTACATAAGGGTATGCTTCCGAAACTCCTTCCAAAGCTATTTGCACAGTGTGTAACAGCAGAAAGGCTGATCTGCCTCTGTGTTTCTGCCTCTGCCAGACCTCTTAACCACTCAGGTACATATTTGAACAGACTCAGGGAAAAGTAAAGAAAAAGTCAGGGACAGTCAGGGACACCTTTAAAATATTAGTGCCATTAAGTTGAGACATTGAGAGAATCAGAGCATATGAATTAATACACCTTTTCTGGAGAAAAAGAAGTGTCTAACTCTTAATTATTGTCGTTATTCATTAAGTGTAATTCACCACCTTTCTGGCCAAAGTCAGTAGTTTTTGGAGGGATTCAGAGGGACAGAGCTAAAATTTGTTTCAAAATTAGGGACATCCCTGAAAATTAGGAACAGTTGGGATGTATGGCCTCTGCCCTAAACAGATATGCCAGTGTTTGTCCTGCTGTGATACTGTGTGGGATTGTAAAGTGATGGTGTAACATTATTACCTGCTAGAATGGCTGCTTCTCTTATTACAGTCATGTAATGTAATCCCACAACAACTGTTGATAAACATCCACAGACCAAGTTGTGTGGTATGGTATTCCTATTTTTCCTTTACATTCACTCATTCTGATGCATGATATATTTATTTAAGCACCAACTTGATGTATATTTACCGTGGCTTAGTGGTACTTCATGTTGTGTAGTGTGTGCAAGGTCCAGGGTTCAAAACTGACAAAGGTGTTTTATTTTGCTCCTGAGCAGAACATGGGCCCTCACATACAGAGTAAATAAGGCACTTTTAAGCAGTTGTAAGCAGGTTTGCTTGGGTTTGTGTGATGCATAGCAATGCTTAGCTAAGTGCAAACTACAGCAAACTCGCGCAAACCCGCTAACTACTGCTTAATAGTGTTTACTCCCACTAACCCCTGTGCTCATTTCTTTGAAAGAAAAGAAAAATAGGGAGATAGGAAAGTGGTGAAAAAGGGGCACAAAGAGGGAAAGACAGTATGGAAAATAGCTTGGGATGTGCAGGACAGGTGTAGGGAAGGTCCATAGCTGCCCATTTCTTTAACAGCAACAGCTGTGCATATGGAATAAATTTGGAGGTAGATATGAAACCTTCAACCCCTGAGAGAGGGGTGAGGACAACAAAGTATGTTGTAATGCCAATTAAATAACATTTTATGTGTCCAGGGGACATGTGTGCAAAATGGGCAGCTATGTATGGGGCATAATTTTTTTTTTTTTTGGAGCAGATTGCCCTTTTTTTTCAGGTGAGAGTGGAATGTGGGGTAGGGGAAGTAGGTATATTTGGGGAGGTAGGTTGGGGAGGTAAACAGACAAGACAAACAAGACGCATACAGGGGTGGTATATGACACGTGGTGGGTGAATACCTTTGACGGAGAGGGATGTTTGGAAATCGCAAGCCCATGAGCCCCCAGATGGAAACAGTGGGACTGAGGTCCCCACATATGGGCAGTCACCACTGCACCTTCACAGCCCAGAGGGTGGCTGTGCTGGGAGCTGTGTAGGAGGTGCAGGCTTACCCGGGAGTTGTGCCACTTGTGCCTCAAGCTGGCGTAGAAGTTCTGCAATAGAACATTCAATCTCTGTACGCACCACAGCTCGGACCGTTCGAAGAGTGATAGGTGGCCCTCCTCCGCCCATGCTTGCATGGGGGGGCCAAGCCCCATCCCCTGAAGCACTTCCACCTGAAGGTGGCACAGGACCAATGGAGGAGGAGGTCCCAGGCTGGGCACCGGACCTCCTGGTGCCAGGTGCCATGGCCAGCTGAGGTGGGACAGGAGGGTCCGCTGGGACCAGCCTTCCCATATGATTTATGTTTTGGAGAGTTTAATAAAGATATGGGTTAGTAACAGTCAACAGCATTCCCAATTAGTTATAACAGCATGCAGAAGTATTCCCATTAACCCAACACACCAGATTTTCAACAGTTGAAAAGCAAGCATAACACATGCATATATAGAACAATAGTGGACATTACAACAGCATGCAGGTTGAAATGATGGCAACAGGCCATCAATATTGTGGTATTTTAACAGGGCACATGCATAGAAATAAATGCAAATATTTATAAACCAATAGGACATATGTCCCAACAAATGTTTTGAGATTAGACATACCGATTTAAGTGTGGAATTGCATTTTTTTATGCACATACAGTAGGGTGGAAAAAGATAGCTCAATTAATAACTTATATATCCTTCTAGTTTTCACTACATTCTTATTAACTGCAGTTATATGTCCCTTACATGTATTATTAAACTACCCAATGTCCTTATATTGTGCAATTGGATTTTGCTATATCATTATATACATGAGCTGTATTTTACAAACTGTCCAAGATGCAGATGTTACTGCTACATATTTTGAGAGTTGCTCACGCACACTACTGCTAAGATGGTACACTGACAGCTCTACTTTCATATAATTATCTAGATATGTTCAGGTGAAAGTATCAGTTATATGTTAACAGCTCCCTACATTTCTGGCAGCACACTGACATTTCTGGGGAGCACAATACCAAGCTACTCATGTGCCAGATTAACCTGTACATGCTGGGCATGAACCAACAGTTGAGGGCTGTAAATATGCATAAATGCAGCTGGCACTCCCTTCATCCATGTTATATGGGCCTACCCAAGTGTGGGTTAACACTGCTTAATACAACACTACTATCTGTAGAATGCAACAGTACAGCAACATATCAAAGAAAATGACACAGACGCACTCCAGGAATTATACATTTATTAAAGGATTATTACACCTTTATTTATTGGGTTAAAACACTTTTTGAAGGCTCTCTCATTTATTTTATATAACAGTACATGCAGAATAATTACTAACCTGCCTGATGAAGCAGCCTTTTCAGCCTATCTTCATGGGCTTGCTGATTCATAGCCCGGACACCTGCAGCTGTGAAGTAAATGCAGTGATTTGAGACATACCTATCCATAGTATAGATAAGCATAGCAATTCTTAACTACTTAATACAATGGCTACTTACTCAGTATTGGGGCATTAGGCATTGCATGGGATTCCTGGATCCATTGGTCCAGGTGATCCTCTTTACGTAGCTTCAGGTCAGAATAATGGTGTGAGACCTGCTCACCAGTCTGAGAAACACCAGTGGCACTGGTGAGATCACGAGCAAGACTGTTCCAGGCCTCGGTTTTATATTGGGTACCCTGGTACTGGCCCCACAGGAGTTTTTCCTCATGATTGTGGACAAAGAGCCAAACCATTACTTTGAAATCCTCAATGCCCCAGCATTGCATTCTAAATCGAGCGCCTTCTCCAACACCGGCCATGCTGACTGCAGAAGGGAGCTGCAACCAGTTGTAGCAAGTATTCCCACCTGTGGAGCTTAAATATGCCTCATTTCCCCCACTTATTTGTGATTGGCCAGTTTTGAAAAAAACTCAGCTGTAGGCACGTCTGCTTAACTGATGTTGGCAATGTTTAAAATTCCTTTGATCAATATGTGTCTGTTGAAAGTGCATGGTTATGAAATGCTGTCATGGCTTAGTGGTTCAGTACTGTGACTATAGTGCACAGTATCCTGAGTTCGAGCCCTGTCACTGCTTTTTATTTTCCTACTGGGCAGACCTGACTGGTTAAGGTACAGTAATGGAGGTGTGGCCATGTTTAGCCAGCTTTGCTCAACTTTGCTTGACTTTGGCCAATGTTGCTCAACGTTACTCGACATTACTCGACGTTGCTCAACATTGCGCTGGTTAGCGCGGTGCGCAGCTATGCGCAAATAAGTTGTGGTTGCGCTGGTTGGGGTGGTGCACAGCTACATGCAAAGACATTGTGCTAGTTAACGTGGTGCGCAGCTATGAGCAATTTAATTTAAATATGCTCAATACTGGTAAAATGTGCTTAGCAGTACTTTATATTGATTAAAATAATGTATATATTGCTTAAAAGGTACTCATGCCTCAGAATGCATAACCATTTCACCTTCATATGTATATAATTCGTTCACTACTACATTTAACATTTCAATGCTTTTTTACAAAATGTATACATAACAAATATCAGGAAATATTATTGTATACAGATTTCCAACAGAAAATAGTGGGACTTGAACTGGGAAAGCCTCCTCTTTGTGCGAAGGCTCTAACCACTACGCTATCGCTATTTTGCTTAATTTGCATATTTATTTTTCTTATTATCCTCTTTGGTGTCTAAGCTGCTAACTGTAGCTAAGCAATGGTCAAACCCACGCAAACACGCACAAATGCGGGCAGCTATATCAGAAATAAAACATGTATTTTAATTTTTACATTTGTACGTGGTTTAACATATGGGGGAGTGTAGTGTTACAATGTACACATGTGAGCAGACTTTCTCATGTAAGTCGACATTTCTCGAGTTTCTTCATTGCAGGAGCGTAGATTTTTGGACTGCTCAGCAGTCTGACACACCCCCTACACTCGTTCACGCTCCATGTAAGCTTTAGAGTTGAGGCAGTGCACCCTCATTAATATGCATGGCGCGCTGCTGTCATACTCTTAGACTGGCGCTTCCGTGTAAGACTAATCTAGTCTTACACGGAAGATTAGTGAATCCTGGGGAATGTCTTTATGTATAAAGACACTATATATCTGCAAAAGTGGGGGGTTGCTATGGGAACCCCCTGTGCAAATTCATATGCAAATTTGACAGTATATTACTGGGAAATGAAACATTTGTTTATCATCATCATCATCCCCTTTTTCCCATTTACATGGGGTCAGGGTATCGTATTAACTGTCACCAACTCTCTCGATTCAGTGCCACTCTCCTGCCTTCTTCAACACTCATGCCTGACTGTCACAGATCTTCTTTCACACAATCCATCCACCTCTTTGCTGGATGCCCTCGCTTCCTCTTACCTTCTTCCTGTCTGTCCCAAATCTCCCTCACCAGATTGTCTTCTGCTTTTCTACACATGTGCCCATACCATCGTAACCTGTTTTCTTTGATCTTTTCTGCAACTGGAGCTACTTTGGCTTCTACTCTTATGTCCTCATTTCTTCACCTGTCCCACAGTGTGCATCCTACCACCTTTCTCAGGCACTTCATTTCCATCACCTCTAGCTTCTTCAACTGTTCTGGCTTTACTGCCCAGGTTTCTGTACCATACAGTAGTTCTGGTCACACCACTGTCTTGTACACCTTACATTTCAGCTTCTTTGGCATTCTTCTGTCATATACTACACCTGATACTCTATGTCAGTTGGCTGCAGCCCCTCTGATTCTAGCTTTGACCTCTTCATTCAGACTACCCCTCTCCTCAACCACCCCTCCCAGATACTTGAAGCTGTTTACCTGTTCCACTATCTTCCCATCTATCTCTATTCTCAGCTTCTTCTGATTTCCCCAATCTGCTGCCATTACCACTGTCTTATCTGTGCTTAGTTTCATCCCATGTGCCTTCAGATTTGCATTCCATTCTCCTATCTTTTGCTGAAGTTCTAGATCAGAGTCTGCCTGTGCTGCCACATCGTCTGCATACAGCAGCTTTGTTGCTCTGACCCCTCCAACCTGTTTGCTGATGTAGTCCATTACCAGTATGAACAGCAGTGGGCTCAGAGCTGAACCCTGGTGTACACCCACTCCCACTGGGAACCCCTCAGTGAGGCCAAACACTGTTCATACTTGAGTCACTGGGTCCTTGTACATAGCCTGTACTAATTCTACCAATGTTTCTGGGACTTCAAACCACCGCAGTACTGCCCAGATCAGCTTTCTTTGGACCTTGTCATATGCTTTCTCCAAGTCTAGGAAAGCCCAGTTTGACTCTCTCCTCTTCTCTAGTTTCTTCTCAAGTATCTGTCTCAATGCAAACATCAGGTCAATTGTGCTGCATCCTGATCGGAATCCGAACTGTTCATCTCCCATCTTACATTCTACTATTCTGCATATCCATTTATCAATTACCCTCTCCAGAACTTTCATGCAATGTGGTAGGAGTTTGATGCCTCTGTACTGTCCACAGTTGTGGATGTCACCTTTGTTCTTGTACACTGGCATGAGTATGCTTATTCTCCAGTCATCTGGAATAGGCCTTTCTCTCAACATTGCAATTAGTACCCTCAGGAGCCATTTCTCCCCTAGCTCACACAGCATCTTTATCATATCTGCTGCGACCTCATCTGAGCCTGCTGCTTTCCCTGACTTCATTTTCCTTATTGCTGCTCTTACTTCTTCTAAGCTGGGCTCCTCTTCTACTCTCATTGGAGGCTGTTTCTGGGGCAGTACCACTTCTGTGGGGTTTTCTTCATTCAGAAGCTGCTGGAAATACTCCTTTCATCTGCCTTTGATGTCCTGTGGGCTGGTAAGCAGGTTGTTGCTGGAATCCCTTATGAAGGGTGTCTGACTATCTTCTTTATCTTTCTGTCTTTGCCTTGCAACCTGGTATAGTTTCTTTCTGCCCCTTACTGAGTCACTTTCCAGAAACTGATAGAGTGCCTCTGATGCCCTATTCTTTGCTGTTGCAACTTCTTTCTTAGATTCTTTGTTAGCCAACCAGTAGTCCTTCCTAGCTTGGTCAGTCTTTTCAATCCCCCACTTCTTCCTGCACTCCTTCTTTCTTTTGATTACTTCCTGCACTTCTGCTTTCCACCACCAGCTTTCCTTATGTACCTTATTTCCATACCTGGCTCGGCCACATATCTTTTCTGTAGTCCTAACACATGCTGTTTTAGGCGCTGCCACTCTTCTTCAACTCCACCTATTTCCTCCTCTTCTTAGGGTGCTAGATCCTTGAGTAATTCCTTGAAATGCTGTACTTTCTCTCCAGTCAACTTCCAGGTCTTCAGCCTGGTCTCTGTTGACCTTAGAGCCTTCTCTGACCACTGCTTGTAGCTGATTGTGGCAACTACTGGTTTATGCTGTGAACCGACTGTTTCACTGGGGATGACTTTGTAATTATGGATTCTACCCCAGTGCCTTTTCCTTACTGGGAGGAAGTCTACCTGAGTTGCATGTTGGCTACTCTTGTATGTGATCTTGTGACTGTCTCTCTTTCTGAACCATGTGTTGGCTACTATCAAGCCATTTGCCAGACAGAAGTCTAGAATGGCTTCTCCTTCTTTATTCCTATTGCTCCACCCATGTGGACCCAGTCAGTCCTCATATCCTTTTCTGTCTGTCCCGATATGTGCATTTAAGTCACCCATTATCAACACCAATTCATGTCCTGCTTTATCTAGTAGGTCCTGCAACTGCTGTCTGAATGCACTCTTTTCCTCACTATCACAACCCTGCTGTGGGGCATAGGCTGAGATTATGAATACTGTACTATCATTACACTGGAGTCTGATTGCCATGAGTCTGTCATTAATTCTGATGATATCCCTCACTGACTTCTGAAGCCTCTGTCTCACCACAATTCCTACACCATTTCTAGCCTGTCCACCACCTGAGTAGTAGAGTCTGGATCCCAAGCCAAGTGGCTTTGTTGCACTGCCCTTCCATCTCGTCTCTTGGATACATAGGATATCCAGCCTCCTCCGTATCATCATGTCATCCACTTCTAAGCTTCGTCCTGTCAGTGAACCTACATTAAGCATAACAATTCTCAGTTCATGTTTGGCAGGTTGGTTGGTTTTATGTCCAGCTTTCACTCAACAGAGCTATCCCAGGTAACCCAGGCTGGGCAACTAGACACCGGCCTACCAGTAGCCTATTGACCCAGGGCTGCTGGGCTTTTATGGCGGGCACACACTGGCCAAAACTGGCACATATACCCCTCCCACCATTAGCATGGGTCCCTGGCATGAGTCAGAGAGTAGGCCGGGTCCTCAACCCACTTATCACCGGTAACTACCCATGCCCATTTTTTGGCAACAGTCAACATGACCGAATCACCTAGAGCCATATTTTACACTGAGTGGATAGCCCTGCCACGGCGTGCAGTTTGTGATCCGTGTTCTCCTATCTTGAGGATACTGCACACCACAATAGATGCTCAAAGCGGTTGGTCTTTTTACAACTCTTCCCCCCCCATTGGGCACCATGTAGAATCTGTGCTGCTGCCCACAGCTCCTATAATAAGCATGTGAAGATGTATAGATGTTTTGTTGATGACATTTTTGTGTTGTGGGATGGGGAACTACATTCCTTAGTAGATTTTATACAGTATTTGGGAGAAGCAACAGATTTCCTAAAGTTTACTACAACCTATTCCCTTGATTGTATAGAATTTTTAGATGTAACAGTGTACAGAGATGGGAGCTATAAACACCAAGCTATTTCAGAAGACATGTTGGAAGAATAGTTTATTAGAATATAGTAGTATGCACCCGAGACATATTTTTCCCAACATAGTCAAAGGACAGTTACACTGAGTGAATAATATATGTAATACCGATGAAGATAAAAAGGAAGAGATAGATAAGTTACAAGAAATGTTGGTTGGCAGAGGGTATGGAAAATCTAAATTAGAAAATATTAAGGAAGTGTTTATGCAGAATAATGGTTGCAATAATGATACAGCAGTGAATCCATGGAGAAATGCACACAATAAAAGAAATAAGGTATGTTTCATGACCAAGAATGCCAATAATAGTAGTAGGATATGTGACATTGTAAGAAGAAATTGGCATTTTCTGACAAGAGATAAAGAAACGCTTAATGTTATAGGACAGACTCCTAGTTTTATATATAAAAATAATAAGACTCTGAAGCATATTTTGTGTAATGAAAGACAAAGTACAATATCATACACACATAAAGTTGGACCATTTCCTTGCAGAAATTGTAGGATGTGTGAATACATTAATAAGAGTACAGGAATTTAAACATCAATCTTTGCCTTTTACCTTTATTGCTAGATTTTATGCTACATGCAACAGGTCTAATTTAATTTATTTAGCAGAGTGTAAAAATTATAAATGTTTTTATGGAGGCAAAACTCAGAAAAGACTTAAAGACAAAGTTTATCAACATATCTACAATATAAGAAAGAAAAATAAACTGAATGCTTCAGCAAGGCATGTAATGGAATTTTACACACATAACTTTAGTTTTAGAGTTTTACAATTAGTCTCTCTTGACAAAAGGGGAGGTAATCGCAATAATCAAGTAGAAAGGACACAATTAAAACGGATTTTAAGGTTACAGGCACATGTCTATTCTGCTTTGAATAACTATGTGAGTATCAAACCTGAGTTAGTTGTACACCCCCTTAAGTGAAAGAAATGTGAACTGATGATTTGATTAAGTGTTTTAATTATCTTAATTGATTTTTTCAATAGTTGTAACTTGCATAAATGGACTATTAGTATGCTAAGTTGTATTAAGGACTTGAGAAAGCGGAGGTTAACTACGTGAAATCGCTTGTCTGCAATAAAGTGTTTTTTACTGCCGTGGTGATCTCCTGAGTTCTCTTTTTCTGATATATTATATAAGGCATACAGTCTCTGTCCCAACAAGTCTATTCCAATATGTAAATGATCTAGAACTAAGCCACTTCCAACAAACAGCTCCAAAATGACCTGCTATATTCCACTGTAAAACTAAAAATTGTTTGAGTAATATAAACTACACATAAATTCAAATAATACTAAAGTGATGTCATTTTCACATTCATCTTTATAAACTACTGTGAACTAAAATGAGTATCAATCAACAACACCAGACATGAGCTGCTACAAAATATAAATCAACTGTAATTTATAACTGACTACAGGATAAGATTTCATCATTTAATAGGACTTTAATTCATAAAGTCAAATCTTTCCTAACAGAGCATGCATGAAAGACCATTGCTCAAATCTGGCTACTTCATAGTCTTCTATATGCCTAATCAATTTTCGTTAACCTACAATTATCTCAGCTGCTAAGTTGCCTGTAGGCGAAGACCAGTGAACTTGAGTTGAAAATTCCCATTTTTGACCATTATATGACAATATGACAATGGTTGTTAGGAAATCCTTTTAACTAACAAGAGAAAATGCACAACAAATATCATCAAAAGATAAATTTGCAATTACAACCTTATCCTCAGCATTAATCAGATTGATTACTGGATATGTCTCTTTTGAGATTTATCTCACTAAATATATAGAAACAATTAAAAGGTTCCTAACTTAAATAAATATATGCATGTATATGTGTGTGTGTGTGTGTGTGTGTGTGTGTACACACACACATATATATATATATATATATATATATATATATATATATATATATATATATATATATATATATATATATATATATATATATATATATATATATATATATATATATATATATATATATATATATATATATATATGTATATATATATATATATATATATATATATATATATATAAATAAATATATATATATATATATATATATATATATATATATATATATAAAATATGTATATATATATATATATATATATATATATATATATATATATATATATATATATATATATATGGGTTCACTTTATAACATTGAAATACTGAAATGTCGAATTTCAGTATCTCGAAGCTATAAAGTCGAATGTTTTAAATAGCGAACGTTCATAATCGCGAATTTCACATATGTCGAATTTATGTTGAATTTGCGGTTATGAAGTTGCGCTACATAATGTCCGGGTTTGTGTTTTGGTTGTGCGTGGTGCCGTGTGTGGATGTAGGTGTTATGTCAGGTCAGTGAGTGTTTTGTAAGGGTTTTGAGTGGGAGTTAGAGTGTGTGTGAGGGATTGTAGAATGTGTGTGTGTGAGTGAGCTTTTGTGTTGTGTTTGTGCGATCTCGGAGTTAGTATATATAAGTAGGGGGGTGTGGGGGGCACAGCACCCACATAGGGGGTGCAGGGGGGATTGCCCCCTGCTTATGTGTGTGTGAGTTGTGTATGTGTGTTTTTTTTTGTTTATGTTGTGATGTGGGTGTTGTGTTATATGTTTAGTGTAGTGTGTGCGGTGTTTTTGGTTATGTGGTTTCGCGGTTTTTGTTTGTCGGTGTTTTGTGGATTCGGTTTTATAGTCTCGAGATACTGAAATTCGATATTTCAGCATTTCGAGGTTATAAAGTGAATCCATATATAAATATATATATATATATATATATATATATATATATATATATATATATATATGTATATATAGATATATATGTATGCATATATCTTCTCCCACTTCTCTTCTCCCTCTTTATTAATGATCTCCACTCTGTTATCCCACAATTCACCTGCATTCAATACGCTGACGACTCCACAATTATTTGTTCAGCAACCTCATCTTCTGACCTAATCACACTAACCCAAACTATCTTCAACACAGTAGAAACATGGTTTACTAGACGATAACTCCTCCTTAATGCTAAAAAAAACAAACTTCTTCTCTTCACCCCCACCACTCGTACCTCCCCACTACATTTTACCATCCTGTCTAACAATAATACTGTCATCTCTCCAGACTCTACAACTAAACTGCTTGGAATAACCATTGATAACAATCTCTCTTTTGATCAACACATTAACAACACTTTCAAATCTGTAAACAGAAAAATGGGATCCTTATACCGGATCAAACCATTTCTCACCCCATCAGCAAGAGCCACTATTGCCCACTCTCATCTTATATCCACTCTCTTTTATGCCTCTCCTATCTTTACTAACCTCAAGAAATCTAACTTAAACAAACTAGCAACTTGCTACAATAACATTGCCCGCTTCGCCACTGGCAACCCCTTTAGAACCCATCACTGCCTTAATTTGAAACTTCTAGGCTGGCTAGAACTACAAAACTATCTTACACTGACACAACTCTCTATTGCACACAAAATTTTGTACCAACCTAATAACACTCCAATTCTTTCACAGCTTTTACCCCGTTATAACAATCTTACCTCCCTTCGCTCCTCTTCTAAACTCTTGACCAAACCCATAAAAGCTCACAACTTAGCTGGTGACTCACTATTCACTAATACCACAGGCCAAGTATGGAATTCTCTACCTAGGGATATAACACTAATCACATCCCTACCCCTCTTCAAACAACATATCAAACTGTACTTCCAAAATCACTGGCTTTGCTCATGTAATACTCCTGACTAACTTTTCTACCCCACTCTCCTGACCTTCAACCTCTCCTGGTGCTTTATATCTAGCATATACCTTTCCTCTCACTTCAATTTCACTCTTTGTTCTGACCTATTTTTCTTACCTTTCCCTTATCCTCTTGTTAGTCTCCCTTTTTTTCTCTCATCTCTTGACTACTATCTCATTCCTATCCTCTCACATTACTTAATTCCTCCTCCTTCTCTTTCCACTCTATTTTTTTTTATTGTAGTAGGAGCCTTATGGCATAGCCTGTATGGAATTTATTAAGTAGCCCTTGAAACTGTCCTATCTCTAGTCAGGACTTTTAATGATAATGTACCTTCTTTTTGTGAATTTGATTCACCTAGTTTATTATTAGCAATTTGTACTCATTCTTGTTTTTTACGATTGTTGTCTTACTTGTATTCTTTGTGTTTATTAAAAGTATGTCTCACTGTTATGTTCTATGTGGAGCTTTTCTCCCCGGGCCTCTACTGAAAATGGAGATATATCCAGCTAGACTAGCCCGGTTAACAAATGTAAAATAAATAAATAAATATATATATATATATATATATATATATATATATATATATATATATATATATATATATATATATATATATATATATATATATATATATATAGATATATGTGTGTGTGTATGGGTCCCCATGGGCGGCGCAGTGGTGCAGTGGTTAATGCTGTCGCCTCACAGCAAGAGGTTCTCTGGTTCGATTCTCAGCTGGGGTGCCTTCTGTGTAGAGTTTGCATGTTCTCCCTGCATTCGCGTGGGTTTCCTCTGGGTACTCCGGTTTCCTCCCACATTCTAAAGACATGCTTCTGGAGCATTTCTCCCTGGGCCTCTGCTGAAAACAGGATCTATGGAACCTAGTCGGACTTTCCCGGTCAACAAATGTTAAATAAATCAGTTGACTGCATTTTCAGAAACGCAAAATTTACCCTTTTCCTCACTGAGGTATGATCTCGGAGTTGGTATATGTATGTGTATCTGTATGTGTGTGTGTGTATATATATATATATATATATATATATATATATATATATATATAATTTGCAGAAGATGTGTGGCGGGGGGGCATGGGTGCTTTGCCTCTGCAAAAATGTAAAAAAAAGGTAGTTTTTTTTTTTTTTTGCTGTTCAAGTTTTAGAAACTCAGTCATATAGTCTCAGCCATATGAATTTTGAGTTTCTGAACACTAGAACATCTTACATAGACCCATCTATATGTATATGTATATGTAAGTATAAATATAAAAGTAAAAACAGGCCTAAAGCCCATGAGGTCTCCAGAGAGGCTAGAGGCTCTGTCGTTTTATTCAGTGTCTTTACATCTTTTTAGGGGAGACTTTTCTCTTACTCATCTTGCCATCAGTGAACCAGTCATCTTCAACCTCCAGTATCTCCTCAAGTCCAATATGTCCACCGACATGGCTTAAAATGGAGAACATCGATATCTGTGCAGTGACTGTGACCTGGTTCAAGGCTCCAGAGAGCACCCCTGTACTACCAGGCTATAACTTATACCATACATTTCGGCCATGTAACCTAGACCAAAACACCAAAGGCGGAGGTGTGTCCATATTCATTAAGGATATCCACACCTCCAGGCTAGTTGCTCAGCATAATGCATCCAAAGTTATCCAAGTGCAACTAACTCTGGGCAAAACTGCAATCCAAATTGTAGCTTGCTACAGATCCCCCACCATGCCCGAGGATTCCGACTCCTCTTTTCTTGATGTACTGGAAAATATTAGGGTTCAACCAAACACCCCAATAATGGGCGACTTCAACTACCCCACCATTAACTGGGAAAACTACTGGTGTAACTTCCAAGAAACCAAGGCAAATAAGATAAAAGATAATCCACAGACAGGAAGAACCGAACCAAAAAGCACAAAGTGCAGCTTTATTGAACAACAAACAGGTCAATAAATCAAGCGCTTTCGCCAGGCAAATACCTGGCCTTCTCAAGATAAAAAGTAGTGTGACTGAAAAGTTTAAATACTTAAGCATCTGATCACATGGTACTTAATTAGTTCAACAAACATCCACTTAAGAAGGCAGTTAATTAGTAACTGAACTCAGTGAGTGAAAAGTATGCATATGAAAATGCAGAATTAAAGTTCAAATAGTGAAAACACTAAAAAATCATTTAAAAATCATTTAAAAATCATTTGAAATGATGTACAAATGTGTGCATAAAAAATCACAAACATGTAAGATAAAAGACATTTACTAATTGTAACAAGAAAATCATAGCCTAGCCCTTCTCAGCTTTAGTACACTGGATATATTAATGGCCTCATTGAGACCAGGGGAGACCATGCCCGAGGATTCCCACTCCTCTTTTCTTGATGTACTGGAAAATATTAGGGTTCAACCAAACACACCAATAATGGGCGACTTCAACTACCCCACCATTAACTGGGAAAACTACTGGTGTACCAACTCCTTAGCTCAACGCTTTCTGGAATTCTTAAACTCCAATGCCCTGGATCAACTTATCCACACCCCCACCAGGGGCAACAATATCCTAGAACTAGTCATTACCAACATGAGTGACCGGTGTTCCACACCTGAAGTCAACTCCTCATTGGTCCGATCCAACCATAAGCTAATCACCCTTAATATCCACATCCCGCCCCCACCCCCCATTAAGGAAACCAAGGTAAAAAATTTCTCCAAAGCCAACTTCATGCTTCTTAAGACAGAAGTGGTGAACTTCATGACACCAATGCAGATGGACAATACAGTTACAACTGCTGAATCCTACACAAATGCACTCTATAAGCATTTACATGAGTGCATGGATCGTGCTATTCCAAACAGAACCAAGAAGCTGTCCACCATAAATAGGAAACCAATCTGGTGGTACGCTGCCATAAACAAACTGTACAACAGAAGGAAGAAACTGTTGCAAAAGAGAGTAAAATCCCATGAGTGGAGGAGCTCCCTGGTCAGCCTCAGTAAGAAGCTGAGATCCCTTATAAGATCCTCCAAAGCCAGCTATGAAAACAAAATCACCACTAATTCTTAGGGCTACCACAGAGCATTCTATAGCTATGTCAAGAATCTCGATGGCAACACCCAGATCTGCTCTGAGTTACAGCACAACGACGTGACAATTGCAGAACCAACTGATATTGCCAACATCCTAGCAGATAGGTTCAGTGCTAACTTTACCCCCCTCACCCCCTAAAGGGCCCATATCTATACAGGAAGAATGCAGAGTCCCTGTAATCACAACTAAGCAGGTAAAAGCTGCACTCTCTAAAGTCAAAAACACAGCATCCATGGGACCGGACAACATCCCAGGCTGCATTTTACACAAACTTCAGAACGAACTGGCTCCCCACTTAAGCACCATGTTCAATAATAGCCTTGCATCAGGCTTTGTGCCCACTGAATGGCACACAACAACAGTTATCCCACTCCACAAAGGGGGAGCCACCACTGATCCTGGGAACTATCAACTTATTAGCCTGATGAGCCTGGTCTGCAAGGCCATGGAACGTATCATCATGGAACTCATATACAAAGACATTGGTAACATCCCAACTCTGGATTTCACCCAGTTCGGGTTTGTGAAAGGGAGATCATGCCTCCTGTACCTGAGTGACTTCTTTGAGGCAGTCACCAAAGCCGTAGATGAGGGTAAGGTGGTTCACACAGCCTATCTTGACCTTGCCAAGGCTTTCGACACCATCCCCCATTCTGGAATTATAGCTAAATGCACTAAACTAGGTAGAAATCCCTACATCACAAGATGGGTTGTCAACTGGCTCACTGACAGAACCCACACTGTAAAAGTTGCAGACTCCAAATCTGACCTCAAAGCAGTGACAAGTGAAGTACCACAGGGTTCCGTCCTGGGACCTTTCCTGTTTGGTATCTACTTCTCTGAAGTACAGGCTAAAGAAGTCTGCAGATGACTGCAAACTAGGAGCCATAGTCAAGTCCGCAAATGATGTGGACATCCTACAGAAGGGCCTCACTGAGACAGATGCCTGGTGTCAGAGCCATAGCCTCAAGCTCAATGCCAAAAAGTGCAGTGTCATCCCCTTTGGTAAAAACTCTGTACTCATGAACTACCACATAGGATGCAATCTACTTAACACCGAATGTGTGATAAGAGACCTTGGGACCCAGGTGGACAGTAGTCTCTCCTTTGATAGTCACATCACCACAGTAGTCAGGAAGTCCTTCTACATGGCACACCTCATCATTAAAGGGTTCTCATCCAGGAAAAAAGAGGTCATTGTTCCCCTCTACTCGACACTCATTAGACCCATTATAGAGTACAACGCCCCTTTTGAAATGTACCTCACTAGACATCTGCAGCAGCTGAAAAGGTCACAGAAGTACCTCACAAAGAGGAGTACTGGCCACAAACAAATGCCCTACACTGACTGCCTCAAATAACTCCAGCTTTACTCCATAGCATATCGCCTACTCCGAGGTGATCTCTGCCTAACATATAAAGCTATGTCAAACCCAGAGCTGTTGGACATGCTACACCTAAAGAAATCCCAATCCCTCTGAGCTACACGCTCTAGGGACCTAAACCTTGTCACCACAATAAACAGACCATGCTGGAGGAATAGATTCCTTTCCCAGAGACTTCCCATACTCTGGAACAGGCTACCCACCTATGTGAAGCAAAATTCTTCATTAGCACTCTTCAAGAAAAATCTTGATGAGTGGATGGGAAATAGGAAACACATCCCGGGGATCACTTCTGTGTCTCTGCCTGACAGTGTCAAGAAAATAACTTTCTTGGGTGGCGTAAGCCAGGGAACCCTGTTGGCTAGGCTTACGTAGGCCCTTGAGCTGATAGCTTAGTACCTACCTATGAAACTATCAACCTATACTAGAATCAGGGACTAATCAGATACCTAAAACATGGTGGAGGGAGATGTTTATAATGCAGCACCTCCCAAATTTCTGGAATAAACTTCCCCAGCATGTTAAGCAGTATGGCTTGCTATCTTTCTTTAAGCATAATCTGGATGACTGAATGAGAATCGACCCATTTACTCAGGGATTGATGGATATGACCCTTGTGGAGAAATGAGATGCAGCTTACGAGTGGGTATTCGCAAAACATAAATGGCTGTAAGACTCAATATCCTTGGAATATCTATGAAATCTATCAAACTGAAACAAGCCTGTAATACAGTTTCAAAGCTTGTATTTAACTACATCAAGTGAATACATCAATGATTGAACTTCATTCCTTTAAACTGGTTGGAGATACTTTATGACTATTCAAACTTTAAGACTGCCCACAATGCCCACTGTACCACAGAAGAATGCCCTGTAATTAGTCAGTCACTTAATTAACACAGACTTTACGTATAATAAGTCTCACTGTGCTAATACTTATTACTCTCATAAAGATGTAAAATATCATTACATCAACTTCCTATACTCTTTATCAGGTGCAACCATAGGACATGCTGATATCTAAAAGGTCTGACAGGATAAGGACTGTTCAGGCTCTATACAGAAAGCTGAGTTTGCTTCTTAGCAGCCTGTAGTAAATCAAAAAGATGGACAATGATATGAGATGGTCTGCATAGTTTTGTGATTTATGCCCTTGTTTTTTTAAGTTGCTAAAGTGTGGAACTCAATCCTAATAGATATCAGATATAACTTATCCCATGTGCTGTTTGGAATGTAATTGAAAACTTGCTTATCAACAAAATTGTGCTAAACGTATGTATGTATGTATGTATTTATATACTTATCTGACATATGTTAACTGGGTTGATTCAAATGAGCTCAAGCCAATTTTCAGTGGAGACTGTAGAGAAGAGCTCCAAATATGCATACAAATTTTACAAGAATAAGCAAAGTAAAAATATAACAAAGGTCAAAAAGCATAAGAAAAAAAAAAAAAGTATATATATATATATATATATATATATATATATATATATATATATATATATATATATATATATAAAACAATTTACAAATATGAGAAGTCCAGAACAAGTTACATACATAATTAAGTTACATAAAACAGACCAAGACAAATGGGAGTATTTTAATACCTGTTCATATTACACAAGGGATTTGGAGTAAAGCTGTAAAAGCTTTAAAATTCTGAAAATGATTGCAGGTAGAAGTAATACAGCAAGAAATTTGGGGTGTAAGGAAGAGGTATGGGTTTAAATGGGGGTCATGACAAGATCATATCCGCAATATAGCTAGGGATTTTATTAGATGTTATTTGAAACTATTGGAGTGTGTAATACTTCTTATGTTGAGTGGGAGTTTGTTCCAGTTATGAGATACTGAATATTTATATAATATCTTGCCAATATTTTTATTGGGTTTGTAAATCTGAAGAAGAAGTTGGTCTATCTTATGAAGTGGATGTGAAGGGTTATAGCAAGTTACACGATTGAATAGTGATGGGCAGACTGAGGGTCTATTGAGTAAGAAGTGAGCTATGTGGGGCTGTGAAAATTTAAGTTGCTTTGGATGGGATTCTACCTTAATGATGATTTTATTGAAGGATGTGGGTGGTAAAGGTGGATTTGAGATATGGAAGTGATAAAAGTTTAGTCTTTTTTGGATTTAAAATAAGCTGATTTTCAGTGAACCTTCTTTTTCCAGATAGAAGAGTATTGGGTAAGAGTGTGAAGTTGAGAGATAGTTTCAGAGGAGGAGATGAGAGTAGAATCATCAACATACTGAATGAGAGTGGAGTAATAGCAAGATGTATATAGGCTATTAGTGAAAATGTTGAAAAGGGGTCCCAGGAAGGAGTCCTTAGAAGCACCTCTATGGATGGGTTAGAAGGGAGAGTAGGAGGAATGCCATCTGACAGATTGCAGTCTGTTTGAGAGATAGATTGAGAACCATTCAAGAGTGGAAGCTGAGAGACTTAAGGTTTGTTAACTTGGTTATGAGTTTAGAATGGTATACTTTGCCAAAGGCATTCGACAGGTCTAAAAATAGACAGGAGACAAGTTTATTATTATCACAGGCTTCAGCTATAGTATGAGTAAAGAGAGAGTAGTAGTACTATGGTTTGGATGGAAAACTTGTTGGATAGGTGTAAGAAGATTTTCTTGGATGAAAACTTTGAGAAGCTGAGTATGCATACATTTTTTGATGATTTTTGAGAGGAGGAGAGAATAGCTGTGGGTGTAAAGTTAGATTTCAAGATATCAGGTACAGTGGCTTTATGAACTGATCTACTGATAAGTATTGAAATTGGATAGGCTGTAGATTCAGCTGCTGGTTTGAGAAAGAAAGGGGTATATTATCAGCATAATGAGAACATGGTTTTAGTTTATAGAGGAGAGATTTAATGTAAGTGGTGGAAATAGGTTTAAGACAGAAGAGGATTTGCTAACAAGGAGTTTGAGAATGGATAATAGAGTAGGAGTTTTGGACAATATTGGTCAGTTAATCAATAGTATCAGTGAAATAATGTTTGAAGAGTGAGACAGTGTCATGTGTTGAATTATTGGGATAGGGATGGGGTAAAGGATAGAGCTGATAGTTCTCTAGATATTTTTGAGATTGGAGTGATTGCTACTTTCAGCCATTTTGTAAATTTTTTTTCTTGGCATTGTAGATATGTTTTCTGTACAGTTGCTAGGTTCTTTAAAATTTGATTATGAGTAGGGACTTTGAATTTTAGCCACATTGTCCAAGCAGAATCTCTGTGATTCATAAGGGAACAGGTGTCTTTTGTAAGCCAGGGGGATTAATTTGATTTTATTCTGATTTTCTGAAGGGGTGCTAGTGTGCTAAGGATGCCTAAAAAGATGTTGTTGAATTTTAGCACAGCATCATTAAGAGGAAGACTGTGCAGGAAGGACTAATTAACTGACTTAAGTCTTTCATTAAAAGTTGTAGAGTTAAAGCTAGAGAGTTTGTGGCAGTCTTTGTAGAGATGAGGTCTGAATAGTTGTGGAGTGTATTTTTGGGTAAAGATGGTAAGTGGTCACTTAAAGTATCAGGAAGTGTACAGGGGTTGTGATAGAGGTGAGGGTCAGTAGTCATTATCCTGGTCAAGTATAGTACTGGAGTTGAAATGTTTATTCAAGTGAGTTTGTGTTGAGATGAGTGGGTAAATCCAAAGAGATTAATGCTTTAGACAAGGGAGTTTCCACTTAGTGTTTTCCAGTCAATATTTACATCATCTAGTATTACCATTCCATAAGGTATATTTTGTAAGATCCATGACATTATGTTTTCATGAATAGGGATATTTTTGCCAGGCGGGATATAGATGGAAGCAATAATGAATATTTTATGGGAGTTTATGTGGCGGCTAAGTAAAATAGTTCAGCAGGTGAAAATCAGGTGGATAGGTGGAAAGAGGGAAGAATTGTTCAGAGTATAGTATGGCAACACCCTCTCCTTTTTAGAGAATCTATCTAAGCAGTAGATATTGTAGCCTGGAAGTAAAATTCATTGTTAGAGATACGGGGTTTAAGCAAAGTTTCAGACAAGGTTAAGATATGAGGAGTATAATGGGAAATCCATGTGTGAAGTTCAGTGATTTTGTTTAGTAGATTTTGTGTGTTTATAGATGCAAGGGGATAAGGTTTTAGGAGAGGAGGAGGAGATGGTTAAAGAGGGGTAGAGGAAAAGGGTGTTAATTCAATAGCAGTGGGAAGTGATGTGGAGGGACCTGGGTTAGAGTGTATGGCACCAGCTTGAAGGAGAATTCTAGTAAGTAGGGGGTGTTTTGGAGTGTAGTAGTTAAAGATGTAACACTTTAGTTTGAATTTAGGAGGGAGAGAGGGAGGATAAGGCAAGACTTTGGACCTGAAGAGATGAATGTAAGAGATGTAATATAGAGAGGGAGAGATAAAGCATGACCAGGTGATAATGAGGTTGTTGCATGCTTCAAAGATAGAGTAGATGATGGTTTTAGATCAGACAGCTTTATGTGATATGAGGTCAAGGAGAAAAAGAGAAGTAATATAGTGTATGCCAGTATGTTGAGAAGCAAGATTTAGAAGATAGTGAGTAGGGGAGGTTGGGCTTCTATGAAACAGGAGAGAGGTTAAACAAAAGGAAGATGTGCCAGAGAGGTGTGATTTAGATGGAGCAGGAAGTAAGAGTATAGTTTTAGAGTGCAGGTGAGTGACAGAATGGGTGGAGAAGAGATAAATCCAGAGGGAGGGGAGAAAGAGGGATGTAGTATAAGATGAAATAGATGAGGTGTTTAGATTTGTTTAAAAGGGTGGATACCACACTATAATGCAAGAGGGAGGTGAGAAAGAGGGATGTACATTAAGATGAAGTAAAATAGATGATAAATTGGATTGGGGGGATGGGAATGATGAAAAATAGGGTGATGAGGATTGGTAGATTAGAGTGGTGTGGTTAGGCAGGTACAGTATATCCTTAAGGAGGGGGGGTAGGGGAGCTGAGTGAGCCTAAGCAAAGTGAGGGTGAATGGAGTGGGTTGGAACAATAGTCTAGAAACTGAAGTCTACAGAAACAACCAGGGAGACTGCACAAGTAAGAGTTACTGTTTAACTGTAATTATATCCGCAAAGAGGCTGCAAAATTATAAGTTACTATAAAACTTTAAGTATGTCTGTATGATTGTAGGGCAGTGAAGGAAACTGTGTGAGAACTAAGGACAGGGTAAAGCAGAGTGGAGGGAAGGAGTGAGACAACTACAGTAAAAAAGCAGGTGGGATGGAAGAGAAATAGAGGGGTGGAAAAAGTCAAAAGGCATAGGGCAACAAGGCAGGAGTGCAGCAGGCGGACAGGGCTGGTTCAGTCATATGTTTCAGTTATGAATACCTAAGATAAATTACTTAAAAGAAAATGTAGTACAAGGTAACATACATAGGAAGGTGCAGTTTTGCAGTTCTTTGACACAGGAGTCAAAATTATGTTTGTTTTCCGGCAGGCAAGGCAGAGGTATGTTCCTCACAGATGAGTTTAGCCAAGATATAACCTAGAAAGAAGAAGAAATGCATATTAGAGGAAGGTATTAAACACAGGAGTTAGAAAGGAAGCATTACATTTGAAACAGTTGATAGCAGAGGTGGGGTAAGATAGAAAAGTTCAGAGGAGTGTTTTCAAGTTATTGGAAAAGCAGTGAAAGGAGCAGAGGTAATGGGCTACAACAAACTTAACAAACTACAAGCTAAATAAGCTGCATAACAGTAAACTTTGCCACAAATGGTATTAACAGCATCCTAGAGATATGGAAAGCTACCAAGCAACATGGAGGCAGCACTATCAGACAATGACTAAAATGCTACATTGTACACTGATTGAATAAAGTGCAATTGATAGGTTAGAGAAGAAAGAGGCAGCATTTAAACAATGCAAGCAATATGTTAATTTTTTTTCTAAGAACACCATCACTAATTCCCCTTATTGAAAATTTGACTTAATTTATAATTTAACATCTCAGTGAAAACATAGCTACCAATAAAATGGTCTTGGACCTGTACCAACCCATCCTAGAATGAAAGCTAGTTATATTTAACCACCATGGCAGGTATACCAGCAGGCTTCTACTAGAAACAAAAAACAAATAAAGAAGGGGACTGAGATGATATGATCACTGAACTAGAACTGCCTGTCACTTGAATTCTCTCATGTAACATCCCTTGAGAAGGTGTTCATGCTTCAATTGGACTTGTAAATGTGTAAAAGGTCTGATCAGAAAAGGGCTGTTGAGGCTCTATATGCAAGGCTAATGTCATGTCTTAGCTGCTTGTATGAAACTGAGAAGAAGGACAAGAATGTGAGATGGTCTGCATAGGCTATTGAGATTTTTTAAGAGATAACATGTTGTGGCCACTTCAGCTGTGACAAGTGTCTGGACAGGTATCTTCTGAATGTTTCATTATATTCAGGGATTGTCATGATGAAAAATGAGTACAGTGGAATCATTGCAGGAGCGGCTCATGCTATAGGACTGCAGAACTGCAGCCCTCCCACCTAAAAACAAATAAAAATGGAACAGAGAAACACAAAATCAAAAACTGTAAATTCCCGGAAGTGTACGCATGTGCACCCGCTCTCAGACTGCTTTCTCAGCAGTCTAGATAGGCGGAAAGGTATCTCAGCACCAAGATGCCCAGCAGTCTGTGCAGAAGGAATACTGGCATATGTGCGTGCGTGTGTGTGTGTGTGTGTGTGTGTGTGTGTGTGTGTGTGTGTGTGTGTGTGTGAAATGCCCCAGTTGCTATATACTGGTGGCTAGAGCAGACTCACGGTAGTGTGGTAGGGAATACCTCAGGCTTGAACCCTGTACCTTGTATGCAGGTGTTAAGGGCCTGAATTCCCTACCCTCCACAATTTGTAAACAAATTGCAGATTTTTGCCTCATATTTGATCTCTTCTGTTCCTCATAATATCTGTGGTTTCTAAATGTTTAAATGTTTGATGGTACAGTGGTAGCATTGTTGCCTCACAGCTGTAGGTTCTCAGGTTTTATTCTTGGCTGGGGTGCCTTCTGTGTGGGGTCTGCATCTTCTCCCTGTGTTTGTGTGGGTTTACTTTTGTGTCTTCCCATGTTGTAAAGACATGTCTGCATTATTTCTTCCTGGGCTTGTGCTGAAATTTTTTTTTTGTTCCAAGTCAGACTGTTCTAGTTAACAAATGTTAAATAAAATTGACAGGCATTTGAATTTCAGACTTCAGGTTTCTGAATGTTTAGTTCCTTGCACATTTGATGGTGCAGTGGTAGCATTGTTGCCTTACATCTATGGGTTTTCTGATTCGATTCTTGGCTGGGGTGCCTTCTGTATGGAGTCTGCATCTCCTTCCTGTGTTTGTGTGGATTTGCTCTGGTGTCCTGCCATTTTACAAAGACATGTGTCTGCAGTATTTCTCCCTGGACCTCTGCTGAAAATTGTTTTTGTTCCGTCAGAAGTAAAATTGACAGGCATTTGAATTTCAGACTTCATATTCTTCAGAAAATACATAGTAACACAACCGTTTATTCTTGCAATTTTCTAATTTTATAAGATGAATATTTGAAATTTGTCCCTATTTTTGGGACTGTATTCCCCCATTATTGGCTTCGTCCAGGTTTTTTGTGCTAAGATTGACAGCTATGGCAAGAACTGAATTCACTGAATATGTTTGAGGGCTGTATTCCCTCATTACTGGGTTTGTCCAGGTGTTTTGTACTAAGAGGTTGACGGCTATGGTGAGAACTGAATTCACTAAATGATAGCCATTTAAGTTTCAGTCTTCCTCTCTTTCACAAAGCAGCTGATTTGTCGTAGTGGTATGTTACTCTGACTGATTTGCACGGGGACCTTGGCAGTAAAATGTATGGTGGTAACACAGCATTTTATTCTAGCAACTTTCCAAGATTATACAAGCAATGTTTAATGTGTCCCTGGTTTTTGGGCTTTTGACCCCCCCCCCAATAAATGTTGGCTTTTTCCAGATTTCTTGTGCTGAGAAGTTGAGATGCAGTTGAGTATTGAGTAGATTTTACAAGGAGCTGAGAGCTGCAGAGGAAGAGAAGTTTAGTGCTGCTTATGCTGAGTCAGCTTGAATTGTTAATAGCACAACAGGTTGTGTACTTGTTTTTGATGCAGAAGGCTGTGGGTTCTACTCCCACAAGGGGTGGATGCTGACGTACTGAGAATGTTCTCCTTGGTGAAGATACTAACTGTGAGCCTATCAGTTTGCCATCCATTTCCTCTTGCAATATTACTCGCTTATCATTTTTTTAATGTTGTTGTGTCTTTCGGCTTTAATATAGGTAATTTATTTCTCAGGGGCAACAGACACTTTATTTTTTTGATGAAACCATGAAATATAAAGGTGTTTGCTAGCAGCAACCGCTTTATTAGTTACAGATTTCTTTAATGTGGAATTATTTAGATGACTTTTACTTCTTCAGAGATTGTGCATATTTACTGATAATGGACTGTAGAATTGTGCATATTTACTGATAATGGACTGTAGAATTGTGCATATTTACTGATAATGGTGGACTGTAGAATTGTGCATATTTACTGATAATGGTGGACTGTAGAAGTCTGAGTAGACTTTTATGATGGAAATGTTCTGAACTGGCCAGTTTTGTCATTATGGGTGCATGCGTTTTGTTTCATTGCTTACTGGAAAAATGTTCAAAACAAATTTAAAACGCCATCTAACAACTGTACTGTATTGTACAAGGAATATAATTTAGTACAATCAGGAAGGTGTATCAAAGAGCACATGTATGTTTTATATGCAAGGGGTCTATGATTTGAAAACAGCCCAAAATTAATCTTTATGTGCCACTGGCAAAATGTATTTTCTTTGAATGTGGGTTTCAATGCTGTTTCAATGAATGTGAGTTTCAAGGGCAGAGAAGTTTTAATGCTAAGTCTGTTTTCATTGTGAGACTGCATTGCTTTGTTTAGCAGGTGTCTTAGTGTTTGTGCTGTAAAATGCAAAATAAAACCTTCAAATGACGTCTAAATCATCATAAAAGGAAAGCAGTATGCACATTAGTGTTTATGTTAAATGGAGTGAAATAGCCAAGTAACGGATCATTGGAATGGCTGCAGAGGCTCCATTCGACCATGATTTTGTGAGGGGGAAGGGCGGCAAACTCAGACAGGCCCAGCTGAACTATACCTCCCAACTGTCCAGATTTTCAAAGAATTAATAGATTTTTGCTTCGTATTTTTGGTTTGTTCCTCATAAAATTTGTAGTTTTCTGGCAAATAATTTAGGAATTAAGTCACTAAATAATGATACACTGAGTTTCAGACTTCATAACCTTCAGAAAAATGCATGCTAAAGTAAGACCTGTTATTCTATCAACTGTCTCAGTTTATACAAGAGCAATTTTTAGTACTGTTTATATGTTCCCACAATATATTTGGCCTTGTCCAGATTTATTGCATTAACAGGTTGAGAGGTACATGCAAATAAATCGCTTTATAGAATTAGGCATAGCCAACCTCTCAACTGTCCCCGATTTTGGCACAAAATGTTACTCTTCCCCCTAATAATCCCTTCGCAAAATAGCAAATTTGGAAAAAAACATGCAGGGTTTACAATTAAGAAATAACTGTAATAAGCAAAGTTATAGATTACTTTTATTTCAGAAATGCATGTAGATTCTTTTATTTTGTCAGCTGCTCAAGTTAGCAGTACTAATATTAAAGTGTCCCTTCTTTGACAGGTTCCCAGCTGTATTGTGTGGCTATTTTATATTTTTGCATCACATTTTTGGTCCATTTTTCATAAAATTGTGTTTTTTTTTGGCAAATAAGTGACAAATCATTAAAGACTGAAATTAGAAAATAATGACAGATATTTGAGTTTCAGATTTCATACCCTTCAGAAAATTCATACTAATGCAAGACCTATTCTATTATCTTTCTAAGTTTATAAGAGCAATATTTAAAAATTGTCTTTATTTTTGGGCCTTTGTCCCACTTCTATATATGGCTTTGTCCAGATTTCTTGCTCTGAGGTTGAGTGGTATGACAAATGTGTCAGGGCCATCACAGTCACCCAGAGACATTTCGAATTGTGACATATTTGGTGCACCCCACTCCCCAATGTAGTGACTCTGGATGTATCCAAACAAGGCAAGGAGTAGTTATGCAGTGTAAATGTGCAGAGTGTCCCCTCATCCAAGGTAGACACAAGTACTACAGTGGCTTTTCATCTGTCCTTGATTTTGCAGAATGGTCTGGTTTCTGTCATATTTTTGTACTGTTGATTTATGCTTATTACTCAAAGTGCCTGTTGCTCTGTGTTTAAGTAGCAATGCTTTAATAACCATAAGGTAAGCTTGTCTGAGATCGTAAGATGCAAGTAAGCTTTAATAAGCATACTGTTAAAGAATTGCCAACATTGAAAGCCTTTCTGTTGTTGCCATGCACAGAATACTTTAGATAATGTATACGCCTTGGGTATTGAAGGACAGGATTACATTATTTTAAAAATCTCATTACACTTGTTGGAGACTTCCAGTCATCTCTACAGGCTTTACCTGTAAACTAAACAGAATGCCAATCATGTGTGGTCCGTAACCTGTACAGTAATCCTTTAAGCAATGTATCTTGAGCTTGTTTCTTGTTTGCTTTTCATTTTTTACTTGCATGTTTTCCCCGTGAAACAAGTAGATAGTTGTCAGGCAGCAGGTCTTTTTTGGATAAGAAACATTTTTACAAGTAGGGACATCACAGAAATTTCTACTTTCAGCATGTTACTTGGTACTTTAATAAAGCTGAATATAAATTATAATTAGAACTGCAGTGCAAGGAGAAGTGGTTTGAGTTGAGTGCTGCTTGTTTTTCTTATACTTGATTTTGACTGGCATTCCAGTAATGTATTTAAAAAGTAATTTATTTTTTCATGCCTCACAACCTTTTGCTTCCATCTAGATATTAAGTAAGCTGCATGCAGCCAATGCATTGAAATATTTTTATTCTTCTACATTTATTTTTGTCTTGATTGGACTCTCATAATGACGGTTTGGCACCCAGGGCAGCGTATTTAATTAAAGTTAATTTTTGTGGTTTTGAGCATAGCTCTTCCCCTTTCTAGTTGGCCGCACCCCTTCCCATTAACCCCACCCATTCAGCTGTCTCCTGCAGCCCCCTTTAATTTGAAGTCATCAGCCACCACTGAATCGTTGCATTCTTCAAATATAAGCTGTGCAATGAAAAAGGGTTTCCTTATTATAGCAGATACATGGTGATCAATGAACAATTATTTGTCAATATAGGTACCTAGAACCCTGACTGCAGGAGCAACCTCCTGAGTGTGTTTCCAATGTGATAGATACAAGGGAATTCATGCATACTGGAGGAAACAATTATACATTTCTTAACATTAAGTTTTAGTCTGTGGTTTTGACTTCAGCTGTTGTTTGTGAAAGGCCATCTTGGTGGAGTTTGGTATCCCCTGGGGAGTTTCTAATGATGCCAAGGTTACAGTTATCTGCAGACTTAGTCAGTCACAAACCTTAAACATTTGCTTTGACCTCCAAACAGTAAATATTAAAGAAGAGTGACCCAAGGACTGAAGTTTGGGGTACACCAATAGTGATAGGCTATTTGCTGGAGATAAAGCCACCCATCCTAATTTTCTGGGTATTGTTTGTTAGTCAGTTTGTTTTCAAGGAGTTACATAGTGATTTAGATTTATTTGGGAGATATAATCTTCAATATCAGAGTGTGGAATGGTGCTGAATGTTCTTTTCCATAGCCTCACAGATAAGCCTAGTCATGCATATATATTTGTCTATCATTACCCCAGGTTGATTGATGCTGCTGCTCTTGCTGTCCTTCATTCATCCAGCATGGAGCCAGTTTGGAGGCCAATGTTGAGTAACCTCTATAGGGGGCCTGGTAATCATACTTCACACTGACCAGTAGGCAGCCAAGTATGTTATCTGGTCCTTGAGAAATATTATTCTTGGCCTTGGATGGTATCTTTAGGACCTATTCTTGGAAGATTTGAATGGAAGTGTAAATGCAGTTATGTAATAAGGAAATATAGCATGGGGGTTGAATTTTGAACTTAATTTGTACATTAGTAGATTGACTATGTCTTCTGTGTCCAATTATATGACCTTTATTATTAGCTCTGCACAGTGCTAGTCATTGTTTCTGAGGTTTCTAACACAGTTAAAGAAGGCTTTGTGGTTATAATTTGCCTTTCTGGCTATTTATAACTCAGCTTTGGTTGATTTGGTCAGGGTCTGAAGGTCAGGGTCTGAAGTTCATTGATAAGTGTTTTTGGCATCTTGAGAGTTAAATTTAGTTTTGTTTGCAATGAGTTTTTCTCTATTATTTTAGAGCCTATTTATATTAGGGTTCCAACACAGAGCTTTATTTTTAAAGTGTTATTGTGCTTACTTCTGAAGAGGACAGATGCATCTATGCAGCTATATATGCATGCATAAAATTTGGCTGTAAATGATTCCTCATAAGCAGTGGTGTTGTAAAGATGGAAGGGGTTTTCAATTTAGCCAAGTCATGACTTAATTTTTAGTAGATTAGCCATGGCATAATTACTGAATACTGCGGTATTTAAAAATGCTTTCAACTACAGTCTTAAGATGACTATGTCTGTTTTGTGACCAATTTGACCAGAGACTTGGTTGGGAACAAAGCTGCCCCATATTGGTAATGACCATTTCCAGGATTTTGTAACTCCTTGATGGGGTATGGAGTACTAGTGCAGAGAGTTTGCATTGATGAATTACAGAATGTTCTAGCCAGGCATGTTTGATGATGTATAAGTTGCTCAGATAATGGAAGGGGAGTTGAAGTCTCCTAAAAAAATGTTGTTATTTTTTATGATGTTGCGTGGTTCTGATAACCTGCTTTTCTTTTTTCATTTCCTAGTGACTTTGTGAGAGAGCGTTGCCTCTTGTAACATTGTATAACCAGTCTCTCCGACACGGTGTCTGCTGGGTTAAATAGTAGGTGGTTGTCAGTAAACATGAAACAAATGCTACATTTACTTGGGATGTCCATTTTGAACAGACTGGCTATAGAGACAGTTGGAAAGAGCAAATCCATTGTTCCAGATATTTATTTATGCAGGCTGAAGGGGCATTGGTGTTTCTGAGGTTAGGAGTTGATTTACTGGGTGTGCTACTTGTTTGAAAGAAACAAGCAGTCTCGATCTACACATAGAGGGTGAGGCACAATGTAATACAAACCAAAGCCTCTTTGCTCAACTACTGACTGTTTATAATTCAGAAGGAATCTGGGGGTATTAGAGTACAAAAAGAATTCAGAGAGTAGGTTGTATAGAAAAAGTTAGGGCTCATAATACTTGCATTTATACAGTGCAGTGATAATTTTCTTAAATGTAAATCAGAAATTAAACAACAAAAAGGTCAGTTGAGCACACCAGCCAATAGCAGGATTCTTTAATTTAATCTCAGTAGTAAGTAACACCAGCAACTAGCTTGGAAACCTTATTTTGCCACCAGAAAGAAACCAGTAAACCAATTAGAGCAATAAACTCACTAATGTAGCAATAGAACAGTACAAGTAGCATCACTGCACTCATTATGAAGCAATGATAGGAAAGGTCAATTAGTCTGCTGTTTTTGGCTTTATATAAAGTCCAATCCAGACAAATTTAGTCACAAAATGGAGATCTATAGAGTGCAGCTCCTTGCTGAAACTGAAAGGCTAGTCATGCTATATCCCATTAAACATAGCTCAGAAAATAACCACTGACTGTTGTTTGTGGCCCATATTTATGCCATAATTTTCTCAGCTGTGACTGTGTCCCCTTTGCATGGTCCTCATGTTGCCCTGGAGGCCACTTTCTATTAGGGAAAGTGAGTCACCCCACCGTGTATTGAGTGGTCATATAATTTGGCACCAGAGTTATTGCAGATCACCTTCCATGCCACTGTGGTCAGTCTTTGTGCCACCGCATGCACTGTTCTCCCTAGATAGTAACAGGGGGACTGGATAGGCACCATGTCATATTACCCCTTGTTTTACATTGCTTGTATACTACTCCTTGATTTGTCAGGCATATTAATTGCACTGGCATTGCATACCTAACCACATTTTACTTCTCTTTCTACTTCTGTGTCAAATAGTGTTACCAAGTATTGTTTATATGTTTCCCTGCATTGCCTCTTTCACTCTCTCTTTATCATAGTTATTTTATATGCATCTGTTGTTTTGTTTTGTTTCTCTGCATTTATGTTACTACTTTTAGTAGTGTCATCCAGAGCTGTTGAAGCAGTTACCTTACTGTTGACCTGCCTGTTGTCAACTGCTGGGTCTCCAGCTTTCTGCAGGCATGCACCACTGCAGAAATACATAAATCATCCAGCAGGTGGTGACCAGGAAGGTCCTGTTGTGGCCGCCAGTGGTCTGATACTTGTGGTGTTGGTTGTGGGGGTAGGCCGCGTTGTCATTTTCTTTTTTCCCATTCTCACATTCATTTCTACCCATTTCTTCCTTATTCATTCATATATAAATCACACACTTGGTATAATTCCTTATGTATAAGTCAAACTGTCATTCAGTGAGCACTGCAGAATATGATGGGGAGGAGGTGACTGATGGGAAATATAGGTTCCTGACCCAGAGACTCCCCAGACTCTGGAATAGACTGCCCATACATGTCAAGCAAAGTACCTCTTTGGCCCTCTTCAAAAGGAACCTTGATGATTGGATGGGAGAAAGGAAATTCACCCTGGGGATCATGTCAGTCACCCTGCTAGACAGGGTTCCAGGGAAGTAAATAGTGTGGGAAGAAATAACAAGAGAATTGTTATGGCTAGGCTTGTACAGGCCCTATGGCTGGTAGCCTAGTAGCAACCTATGAACCTATGAATGCACCCATTCCTCCATATTTATCTCAGGGCATATACAGTATACCATCAAGGATTACTTGATGGTAACCAGAGAACTGATGAGAAGTATCTGCATGGAGGGGAAAGCAGGCACACTCATTAAATTATAACTCCCATGGAATATAGAATGTGGCTTTTTGATTAACTCAATTTGAAAACTGCCAGCAAGGGGAATAACTACTGTGTAAAGTAACTGATGACCCCTTAAGGTGATGCCTGGATGATGGCCATGTTATAACATAGTTGATCAGATGCTCAGCAAGCGAGTTAAAAAAATGAATACTTAGAGCTAATCAACCAAAAGTTGACACATTTTGGTACTGTTTTTGATACCTGGGCAATTTTTCTGTTGAGATACTGGCATTCAGAATTTACCCCTTTAGATATGTTGCTAAAATCTTTATCCATGACAGTTGCAGATATAATTTTGATGCATCCATTCATTCAGAATTTGCATTGTTTCTCTTTAAGAAATTCCTGGCTGTTAGGGAGATAAGTATCTGTTTGAATGTATCTGTCCCAAAATGCAACAACCAAGACAAATTCCTTGAAGTGGAAACTCCCTCTATAATTTAATGTTATACTGCCTGCACTGGGAGATCACAGTTGTGCAAGGCATATTTCATTTTTAATGGGTGTTTTCCCTTTTCCCTGGCACGACTGTTGCATTAGTATATTGAACTGGGAGGGGGGGGGGTAAAGTCCTCTTCTCCCCTGCAAAAAAAATGTTTTACTGATTTTCTCTAAATATTCAACGAGTGAGCATTCCAGGAGTTTACCTAAGGTGATTTTGCTTGCTGGTTACATAATTGGGTTATCGTAGAAAATGTGCACCGTTAAAATAATTGCTTTTCTGTAATCAACAAAAATATGCCACATTATCTTTAATGCAAAATGCCATGATGTCATATTTATTGTTTATTTGTATTCATTTATTTCTTTATTAACCACACAGGCTGGTGCAGAGACAGTTTTCAGCCACAAAGCAGACCACAAATGCAAACACAAATTAAAAACTACATACAGCATTATACAAGATATTAGCATACAAACTTACATTAATTGGTTGTTGCACTTGTCATACAACAGATATTTCCATTACGGCAATCTAGAGGTAAGACAAAAATGTGGCATATACTGATTTCTTTGATCTGTTTTAAGTTATTTATGTAGTTATTAAACATTAGGTGTTATTTTTTTCCAAAAACTTTTTATTTGATTTTATATCCAACGTTTAACAATGTGAACAATTAAAACATAAAAACAGAAACTGAGTATAAGAAATAAAAAAACAACACCTCCAGAGGACAAATGCTCCACCACAGATAAGTATGCACATCAAGAGTAACAAGTATGCACTCGGAATCAACAGATAAGTACTTCCTAAAGTCATATAAATCTAACAAAAACTGCTTAGTATCCTTCAATATATGCAAGTTCCTGTCAACCACGGGTCTCAAGAACTTCTCAATATACAGGGATAGAGGCTTGGTGCATCAACCTCAACTGACCACTATAGGTCTCATTGGGGGGGTGGACCCCTTCTTTATGCACCTTTGGTAGTCCTTAAATAGATGGTATAAAGGGATTATCAACACAGAAAAAAGGGGTATATGTCCTCAATGATGAAATTACTTTTAAACAAATCCTCTATCATGGAATTAATCCTTTGTACATATACTTCCAACTGTATTGTATCTATAATGGAATAAAACCTCCCATCACTTAACATAGACTTCATAGTGGAATAATAGTGTGTTCTATCCATAATGACAGTGGGTCCACCCTTGTCTGCAGGTCTAATCACAATACTACGGTAATTATGGAGTTGTGTTAAAGCAATTCTTTGTCCCATATTAAGATTATATCTTCTAGTTCTTACATTAACTGATCTAGACTTAAATTCATAATCAAGTCTATGTACATCATCCTCAACCATCTTAATAAATGCATCTACTAACGGATGGGAATTAGGAATATACAAGCTAGTTTTTTTTTTTAAACAATAAGTATCAACAGCAAAATATGTATCACCAAATTCTAATTTTAACAAGATATTCCTAGTAAAGACCCTAATGTCCAATATAATGTCCATTATATCACTCAAACAAGATGGAATAAAAGTTAGCCCTTTCTCAAGGACCTCAGTGTCTTCTTTCATTAACACACATTGAGAAATGTTCCATACTAGTGTGTCCCTGCTCTCTCCCATATTTTCTTGAGAGTGTGGCCTGTCTGCTACTCCACTGACAGTTTCCGCTTCTGTCGGCCCCTGCTGATAGAGTGAGTACTGCCCCCTCTGTGGTCTCCACTGATGGGGAAAGGGAGTGTGGCCACAGTATTATTACCCGAGGAACCAGTGCTTATATTGGCAATAATAGATGGAGGAATCTTTCTCCTCACAACACCTCCTGTATTATATCATACAAGGAGCATTGTTGCTTCTTAATCTCCTCTCTCAATTTACATTCCTCAGGTGAAAAAAGTCATTTAATAGCATCATATATTTGATGCTTACCTTGATGTTTAGTTGCTGCCATTGAGCTAATTCCTCTGGATACTGTGTTCCTGTAGTTGGCATTTTAAGTATCCTTAACCCCCTCAGTATGATTTTACAATTGATACACACTTCAAAATGCTGTTGCCGAGTTTGCAGCCTTTTTAACTCCAGAAAGTCCATTTCTAAATGTGCAACTCCTGCACAAAGACCAGAAAGGTCCAACAGCCCATCAGCTGGTGTGATGACATCAGAGGTAACCTCGTAAAGCGTCAATTGATTTTTTCCCAAAACGCAACACATAAAGCTTTCTGAGTTGCTAGAATGATGTAAATCAATCTCAGGATTGTATGGTAATTCAACCTGATTTGAATATCCTTCAGCCATGTTCCCAGAGAGGTAAAAAAAGCAATTGAGTATAAGAAACAAAAAAAAAACCCTCCAGGGGACAAACACTCTACAGATAAGTATGAATCCAGTAAGTCCACAAGCACAGTATAAGCAGTAGAGCAGACCAAGGCTAAAGAATAAATCCCACATGCACACTGTAATAAAATCAAATGTTTATTCACAAAACAGGAGCAGTCAGGTAAGCCCTTTCACCCCAGAGGGCTTCTTCAGATAATTTTCAGATGGAAATAATCAAGGCTGAATTTATACTTCCTGAATAGCAATCAACTAGTTAATTAGCACAGGATTTAAGAGGTACTACCAAAAGCCACAGCAGTGTAACATCGGCTAAAATATATGAAAGAAATAAATCATGAGATAAAAAATAATAATAATTAAAAAATACAATGATGTAAAATCTAATATACATGTAAAACCATTCATTATTAGTCATTTACTTAAATTTTAAACCTCTAGACTTAAGTATTAGTCTTAGGAGGACCTTGTCATTTAACCTGGGCAATCAATCTGCCCTGAGTCTAATAATCCACCTGGTCTCTCATCTGTGTAATTCCCAATATCCCCACCTCATGGATTAGGAAAGATCACCTCAATAGCCATATAGTCTATTATTTCTATTAGGTCTATTAAATACTGAATTGATGTATTCCCCAATGAAAACTTTTATAATTTTGCAAATTTTTATTAATGTTTTTATTAATTAATAGTGTTTCAGTTTTGCTCTGATTAAACTTTAGACCC
Source organism: Protopterus annectens (assembly GCF_019279795.1). Taxonomy (NCBI): domain Eukaryota; kingdom Metazoa; phylum Chordata; order Ceratodontiformes; family Protopteridae; genus Protopterus; species Protopterus annectens. The sequence goes on along the minus strand of NC_056726.1, from coordinate 1,703,529,484 downwards.
ACATTTTTTTTCAAAGAAATTGGTTGATTGTATGATATAATGTAAAGAGGAGTCTCTATCTTTGCTTATTATAAGAACATTATCTGCAAACAGATGGATTTTTGAACAGTGTTCAATATTTAAAGAATTTCCTTTTATACTGGTATCAGTTCTTATAAATGTGGCAAAGGGTTCTATTGCTAGAGCAAACAATAAGGGTGACAGCGGATGCCAGACAGCCTTGTTTTGTACCCTTCAAAATTTTGAATGATGTCAATAAGCATGCCCCAATTTTAAGACATACTTGTGAATCATAGTATAATTTTACTATTAAATTGATGAAATCCATAGAAAAATCATATCCTTTAAAAATTGTGTGTAGATATGTCCAGCTAATAGAATCAAAGGCTTCATCAATGTCCGGGCTAATAATGGAAAGTTGCTTTTTGGTCTTGTTTACAATATCAATCAGAGTTAATAATTTAATAATATTATCCTGAACTTTTCTATGCAATACGAAACCTGTTTGATCACAGTTTATTAAAGTAGGTAATATATTATTTAACCTGCTATCCAATATAGATGTAAATATTTTGTAATCAATGTTTAACAAAGAGAAAAGTCAATAGGATGAACGTGGGTGTGGATTCTTGGCTGGTTTTAAAATAGGAGAAATTAAAGAGTATTTCCAAGAAGGAGGCATATTCAATTAATTTTTAATCATAGAAAATGCATTTAACAGTATTTTTAAAGTTGAGTCTGGGAATATTTTATACATTTCTGGAATTATTCCATCTAAGCCTGGGGCTTTGTTGTTTTTTTAAGTTTTTAATTTGGTCTTTCAATTCCAATAATGATATTGGTTTATTTAATATCTGATTTTGGTGTTTTGATATTTTATTTCTAAGATTGTTTTGGAGAAATGTGTCAATTATAAAATCAGTCTCTAAAGAAATATTATTATCACTAATTGATTTATTGTATGTTTAAACACTTCCAATATATCTTTTAAGTCAGATTTTTGTGGCATTATTAACTGTGTATTTAATTTCATTAATATGATTTAAGTTATTAATTTGTTTAGTCTTAATGGCCAACTTATGTAAATGTTTAGGATTTACAGAATAGGACTGTCACTTAAGTCTTTCCAGATTAGTTAAAAACTTTGTGATCTAATATTTCTAAGTATTTTTGGTTTAAACTTGATAATTCTGTATGGGCAGCCTTATCATTAGGTTTTAAATTTAATTTTAACTTATCTATTTTATTTTGCAATTCTAATAGTTTTCTATCCCATTCTTTTCTTTTTAGAATATACCAGTTCTTTATTCTGCCATACAAGTAGACTTTTAGTGCATCCCATAGCATGATGTTTGCTACCTCACCATTGTTTTTAAATTCCAGAAATGTATTAATATTATTTGAACCCAATCTTTAAAACCTTTGAGTTTAATTATGTAAGCTGGAATTCTCTGGCAAAATTAAATCATCATTTCTTAAACTAAAATTGAACGTGAGTGCATTATGATAAGAAAATGCACATGATATTATTAAGACTTCTTGTAGTTTGGAATATTGGTTATTCGAGATAAAGACCTTGCATATGTTCATTTGGGTTCCAAATCTAAAGGAATATTGAGTATAATTTAGGGATTCTTACATTTTTAGATCATAGATATCTCAAAAATAAATTAAAGTAATAAAATGATTCAGTTTCTTGGATTGTGCTGTAATTTTGGGATTATTGACTCTGGAGGTATCTTTGTCTGATAATAAGCAATTGAAATCTCCAGCTGAGATGATTTCACCTCTGGCGTATAATGTTATTGTATCTAAATATGTATCTACAAATCTTGTTCCCAAACTAGACATGCAATAAGAATTAATTGATGTATAACATTTCTTATTAATTTCTAATACCACCAAATACAACATTCCATCTTTATCAGAAAAAGTACTTAGAATTTTAGGCATATTAGTAGAATTTTCCATAATGTAAGTGTACTTCTCCTTTTATTTTTATAACAAGAGTCTGCCAGAATTGAATGACCCTTAATGGACAGTTTATGCAAGTCTTCTTTTAGTAAGTGAGTCTCTTGTAAAAAGATTATATGCACTTTATGCATTTTAATAAACTTAAGTAAACTGGCTCTTTTAATATAATTATTAATGCCATTTATATTAAAAGACAGACATTTATATACTTTCATGTGAGTAAGGTATAAATAGAACATCTGTAATATGATTTTACATAAATTGACTTGTAATAACCTGTAAAATAAGTTATCATAGATGAAACAAACATTTTAACTTTTGATTTTTGAAATAAAACTCAATATACAAAGACACACATGGAACAATGTGTTCCTTGTTTGATTAAATGGGTAATCAAACCACCCTCTATCCACATCTCACACTCCATATACATTATCTTCAGCTTCTTCCTTACATGAAAATAAAACATTCAGTAAAATAGTTATTAGTATATAGTAACACAAACTATTGTAATACTAAGGTTATGTCATTTAAATAATGCATTACTACATATTTAAATAAAATATGAACTTAACTATGTTAATATGACGCATAATGTGAAGATCCATAAAACTATTTAGAATTATTTATAGTGAAGAAAAATGACAATATTATATCAATCCCTTTATATGAGAGATAGTTATTGATCATTTATATACATTTAGGTAATGAAAGCAAAATATAACCACATTTTTGTAAATACTAAACACAAATGTAAGTCAGATTCAATTGATATTGTGAAGATAGGTGAAGACTGCCAGACTAGCTAGATATAATTTTGTAGATAAATCTGTCATTTGTAAATATTAATATAAGCCATGGGCTTGTTCTCTTTAATGGGAAAATGGTGTTAAATGTGGAACTGCAAAAATGTAACAACAGTGTACTCTGCTGTAACAAAGCAGATAAGTCAATTCCTTGATGTCAAAACTCGGAGCTGAGATGTCTAGATAAAGGCAGTCTGCCTATTGTTTTGAGACCAGAGTTAATGGCTAGCATTTGCATGTATAATTTATTTTATTGCCCTGGCTTCCTGACCAGCTTTAAGATCAAAGGCTATTAACCTCTGAGAGTCTGTTAGCCTGGCAACCAGAAAGAAATGGTGAAATCTGAAATGAATCAGTGGTACTGTGTTATCAATTTAAGAACAGAAAGAATGAGAGAATTGGAACATTTGTGTTGAGAACATCCAACTCACCACTTTCCCTGTGTGTATATGTAAGTAGGATTTTACAGATGTGTTTCTTAGATATGTCTAGGAAATAGGAAGATAAAATAGTTTGTTTTTCTGTGATGTCAAAACTTTTCTACTGTATTATTTTAAGTATTTCTCTGTGATCTCTGAACTCTTGAATAGCACTGTGTAGTAAGAAGTATTGTCTTGTGTTTTTGTTATTTATTATTAAATATTTTAAACCTTTCAACTGTGGCTGTTTTGTGTAGTGATAATTTAAGCTCTAAGAGTACATTGCATGTATATAGTGATACTGCACCAAGTCACTCAAAATAAGTCTTGACTGTAAAGTTGCACTTATCATTTGGATAATAATATTGCACAGTATAATTAGACACCCTTTCATAAGGACCTTTGAGTAGCTGATAAATATTAGCTGGATATTGACAGTGATTTCTACCGTATAGTCTGGGTAAAAGGGGCACAGCTGGAGAATCTTTGCCAGCCTTCCCCAGGAGTGTCTATGTGGTAAACTCTTATCTCAAAGTGTGTGTGTGTGTGTGTGTGTGTGTGTGTGTGTGTGTGTGTGTGTGTGTGTGTGTGCGTGTGTGTGTGTGTGTGTGTGTATCAGCTGCTAGGACATGGACATGAAGCACTGATTGGACAGAGAGGGTGATGGAGGTTGTAGCTTTCCCACTGTCTGATATCTGGACCCAATAGTCATGCCAGTGGGGAGTCTTATTGGGGACCTGAAGAGAAAAGAAAAACCAGCCCCAGACTGACTGTGATCTCTGTGTGCTTTTAAGGGAAATTGTACTTTACTGTGTGTGTATTTATTTTCCTTTCCCTATATGGACTCCCCTCACCGGTGTTGGTGGTGAGGAATGAGGCTCCTTGATTGCTGGGCCAGTGCACGGGCATCACATATTAAATGGTTGGCAGTGGTGGGATATCCACACCACATATTAATTGATTGGCACATACTAATTGGCTTGTAGTGGTGTGGGTAGAGTGAATTCCTGTAGCTTGTGTACAGTGATCACTGAAGGTGTTTTGTACTCTAAATCAGCCACACAGTGAATACTCAGAGTTCAGATCACAATTGTTTTATTTCTTTTGTTAGCTTAGTTAGTCAGGGAGAGCAGGCAGCATGTCAGCAGATGTGTACGGAAAGCTGACAAGGAGCCAGCTGGCTGAGATGTGCCAGGCTAGGGGACTGATGCATGGAAACCTGACTAAAGCAGAAATTATTGCAGTTTTGGTCACAGCTGCATCAGAAAACAGCAACCAGGGGAATGATCAGACTGGCAGTGGAGATGTACCACCTTCAGAGAATGGACAGCTCAACCTTTCTGCAGAGGACTTAAAAATCCATCTGGAGCTAAAGACACTTGAGTTGGAGGCCAGGCATTTGGAAATAGAAGCAGCTGAGAAATTGAGATGTCTGCAGGCTGAGGAAAATGCAAAACTGCTATGCCTGAAAGCTGAGGAAAAGAGGAGGCAGAGGCAGCATGAGAAGGAGATGCTCACTCTTCACCAGAGTCATGGAGGTAATGGGGAATGGAGTAACTGGACCCCAGAAGCACAAAAGGTCAATAAATTTCTTCCGCATTTTAAAGAGGGGGATAGTTTTGATAGTTTCATTCATATGTTTGAGAGGGTATGTAAACAGTATGATGTTGACCAAAGGCTCTGGGTACGTTTCCTAACCCCCTTACTCCATGGTAAAGCTGTAACTGTTTTGTCTAAAATGTCTGATGTTGGCTTTATACTCTGGATAAGAACTGTATGTTAGAATTGTTTAAGCTAACACCCAAAACGTATAGGAAAATGTTTCGTAAGCATAGACGCAAGGCAGATGAAAGTGTGTGCAAATATGTTGCTGAAAGGTGCACTTAATTTCATAGGTGGGTGAGTGGATGTCAGGTCACCACTTTTGAAGGGATGGCAGACCTTTTGGTGAGAGAAAAAGCCATTAGCACTTTGCCTGAGGACATGAGGATCTGGTTAGCTGATAGACAATGTGCTACTTTAGATGAGTTGGGAAAGAAGGGAGACCTATGCCTAGCAAGCAGGGTAGCCCACCACAGTAAAGGGATCACCAGTACTGCTCATGGGTCTAAGGGAACACATGGTGGGCAGCACAGACTGACTGAACAGAATCTGCCAGTAGCAGAGGAATCCATTAGTCCAGGTACACCTAGGGTTAAATGTTTTGAATGCAACCAGTGGGGCCATGTTGCATACATGTCCATGGAGGCAAGGTGGGGAACAAAAGGTGAGAGAGCCAGTAAGTGGGAAAGACAAAATTCCTATAGTAGGTTGTCTTGAGACAATAAGGGTACTGAACTATGATCCTGCAGATGTCCTGATAGGGAAGGATTTGGATGAGGTAGTACCATGTGTTTATTCAGTTACAAATGGTCAGGCTAGGAGACAAGCATGTGGTTCTGGTAGCCTGGGGGAGACCTAGACAGACTGCACACTTGCAGTCAGGACTGGTGAGGTGGTTACTTCAGAGAGGGAGCCACTCTGTAGCAGTGAGACTGAATGTGAGCCATAGCTGCTTGTGGGTACTGATGTTCCCTTGGACAGAGTGACTGCATAGGTAGAGGTGAGTAGTAGTACCCAGGGTGAAAGTGAGGCACCACTGTCAGAGGATGCCAGACTTCCTGTGGAAGGGGAGCTGGGAAAGGTTGCAAAGAGAGAGTTGAGACAGGCTCAGATCTCAGAACCTACAGTGCAAGGCCTGAGGCAGGTAGCAAGAAAGAAACCTGATTCTCAAAGGAAGGGGGTTTCTGTATACTGGGACAAAAGAGTTACTGTATAGAGAGTGGACCCCTGAGGGAGGGCTAGAAGGTGAGAGAGTACAGCGATTAGTAGTGCCTAGAGCCTACCATCTGGCACTTTTAGGCACAGCCCATGGGCATAAAATGTACAAAGAGATATATTATGCAGAACTTCTATTGGCCTGGAATTTCCAGAGATGTAACAGAGGTGACCTTTCACCAAAGGGTCAGTTCAAACAACCCCTCTAGTAAAGTTGTAATGAATAAAAGCAGCGATTTCAAAATTTACAACTTTACCGAATACACTATCAACCCTCTATTAGTTGAAATTTTTGCAAAAGGACTTACATTCATTCCAACTCATGCTACTGATTTAGGGTCCTTATTACTAGACCTTAAACTTTACACTAGAAAACTCAATTTACAATTAATGTTGGGTAACAGGAACTACAATGGGAACCCAAACTTGTGTATTTCTAGTACATTTAATCCCCCTTTACACACGTCCATTTTACTATTTGAAAGAATGTGTGAAATGGATTTTAGGGCTTTTTTTAACTGTCAACACAAGTCTGAATTAAGGACCAGCTTGAACAAGAACGAACTAAGCAACTTTAGACTTTTACCAGTCCGCCTAATGAAACCTGACAAAGGGGGTGGACTGGTCATTATGCACAAAATGGACTACAAGGAAAGAATGGGAAGATACTTGAAAGTAACACATACATTAAAGTGAGCCTGAACGAACTGAACATAGCATACAACCATATCAGAATGTTCCTGAATGATATGTTCATTGACTCATTCATCGACCTTGACATGTTTAACTATTTGTCAGTACTATCACCTAGACTACCTGTACTTTTTGGAATACCTAAAATCCACAAGAATCAAGGAGATCCACCTATGCGCTCCTTAGTGGACGCGTGACAATCAATCACCTATTCTTGTGCTAAGGTGATAGATGACATTCTGAAGAGATTTGTGGCCCTAGAACCTCAGATTTGCAAAGACTCTTGGACATTTTTGATGAGTATTAACTCTTTAGCTTATAATGAGCACTTTTGTTTTTTAACAGTGGATGTTTGCACTCTATACACGATGATCCCACAAACCTTTGGAACAGAATGGGTTATTGACCATATGAGATTTAAAGGGGCAGAACATTCAGAACTGAGATTGGTGGAGGAATTGCTAGGTATAACACTGTCCAATAACTATATTACCTTTGAAAAATAATTTTTCAGATAGCAGATTGGTGTAGCTATGGGCTCCCCTTGTGGAGCTAGTTTCGCCAATTTAGTCATGGTCAAATGGAAAAAAAGACATTTTGTTAACCCTGGACTGAATGAGTGTATTTATTATTACACCTGATTGCCTGATCACAATACTGGGCAAAAACTGGCAGTTGTTACTGTCCGATAGGGATATACAAGGAAAGTTGGGAGACAGACCGCTGGTCACCTGGAAAAAGGAAGGAACCTAAAAAAACTTACTGAAAGTAGTAACAGCAATTTTAGAGGCACCCCAGGGACATTTAAATGTGAGCATGTAACCAGTGTCAACACATTGCTACAGGGTCAAAATTCATTATTAGTGGGTGAGACTATTTCTTGAAGAACAAATTTAACTGTAACTCCAAAGCCTTAGTCTATGTAGCATTATGTCAGCGCTGCCCTAGTTTTTATGTAGGCAAGACTGATCATAAGTTTAAGGAGAGGATTTACGAACATGTTTATTACATTAACAAAAGGAAAATGGAGAGCCTACTAGCTAGACACTGCATTGAAAACCCTAACCACAGTTTCAAATTTAAGGCCATCGACTCAATTGAGATGAATAGTAGAAGAGAGGCGTCTACACTTATGTTGGAGAAATTGGAACTTTTGTGGCAGCTTAGACTCAATGCATGCTTTGAATGAATTAAATGACTTTTGCTCTATGTGTGCTAAAACTAAAGAGCCTTAAGAGATAGTAGCTGCACACACATTAATTTTGTTGGATGGTTAAATAATAGATGCTCATTAGCCCTAGGGAGGTTACAATTGCTAAGATACACCCACCTTTTATAGGTTAAAAGAAACATTACACAACACAGTTTTTTATGAAAAGATTACTAGTTCCACGGGTCCCTGAACATTAGTTATAAGTAAAGTGAACTAACTACGATTTTAATTAATACTATTTAATGTATTATATGTTCTGTTATAAGACAACAGAACTTTGTTTTTTTTATAAAACTAAGGCACTCATTTTACCTAATGACATAACAAAAAACAAACTGTTTGACTTCAGTATTTTAGGATTACATCTTTAAATTATGTGACTGTGCTTAATTGGATTAATTGTATTAACAAGTATGAGTCACTAGGAGAGTACTTAAACTTGTTTTTTTCTTTCTGAGCACTATTGTCTGAAGAAGTTAGGAGAAGTGTTTCCTAACAAAAAGCTCTTTACACTTTGTGACTTGGATTCTGTGCAGCCAGATCATTTTTAACTTTTTATTGCTTGGCAGTTACCAGAGTGTGCACCGGACTACTGATTGCTGTAAGCTTGTTTTACTCAGCTATTAAACCTTGTTGGACTTTGCAGTGTACGCTCATCTTGTCTTGTGTATATCCTAGTGGTAGTAGATTATGCTACACGATACCCTGAGGCAGTGGCTCTGTCCGCCGTTGAGCCATAAAAAGGTGGCACATGCTTTGTTAGAGATTTTCAGCATGGTAGGTTTCCAAAAAGAAATATTGACTGACAGATGTGCCAATTTCATGTCAGACCTGCTGGCTTGTCTGTGGAAGTACTGTGGAGTGAAGCATCTGAAGACCACACTCTACTATCCCCAGACTAATGGTCTGGTTGAGATGTTAAATTCTATGCTCAAGACCATGCTACAGGCATTTGCAGACCAGTTTAAGAGGGAGTGGGACAGATATTTGCCCCATCTGTTGTTTGCTTACAGAGAGGTTCCCCAGGAATCCACAGGTTTTTCACCCTTTGAATAGCTGCATGGGCATAGGGTGAGGGGATCTCTAGATTTAATTAAAGATCAGTGGGAAGGTGAGTGTGAACCTCACAAGGAGTCTGTTGTGGCATATGTCCTAAACCTCAGGACAAGGCTCAGGGAACTCATGGGTTTGGCCCAGGAGAATCTGGCAGTAGCCCAACAACAGAAAAAGGTGTGGTATGACAGGAATGCTCAAGCTAGAGAGTATACTGTGGGGCAATGGGTAATGCTTCTCATTTCTGTCAGACACAACAAGCTGCAAGCAGCTTATGAGGGATCCCACAAGGTGGTAAGAAAAGTAAGTGATGTTAACTACATGGTGGAACTGCTAGGCAGGAGGCAGGGGCACAAACTGTACCATGTTAATGTGATGAAACCTTACCATGATAGGGAGGCCCTTGTGCTGTGCATTTGCAGTGGTTTGCAGGAGGAGTCTGAGGGAGATCTGGTGACTGAACTCCTCAGTGAGGCTTGGACTGACACCTCAGTGGAAAAGGTAGCAATGTCCCAGCAGCTATCTCCTACCCACATTTGAGAAATCTGAGCAGTGTTACAGGAGTTTGGGGACATGTTCACTGGGAAACCAGGGTGCACCCATCTGGTGCAGCACCAGGTAGATACAGGACCCCAGAGGCATATTAGGCAGGCCCCTTATAGGGTGCCTGAGAGAGCAAACGTACTCTGAGGGAGGCAATACAGGAGATGTTGGAGCTAGGGGTGATTCAAGAGTCCAACAGTCCCTGGGCCTCCCCAGTGGTGCTGGTGCCAAAGAAGCATGGCAGCACCAGGTTCTGTGTGGACTGCAGGAAATTAAATAGACACACAGAGTCAGATGCTTACCTTATGCCTAGGACAGATGAGGCCCTAGAGCAGCTGGGTGGAGCTAAGTATCTTACAACCATTGATCATACCAAGGGTAACTGTCAGGTGTCCTTGACTCCTAGTGCTAAAGAGAAGTTAGCCTTTGTGACTACTTTTGGCTTGTATGAGCTCACAACGATGCCCTTTGGGATGAAGAATGCCCCAGCAATTTTTCAGAGGCTGGTAGATCATATCCTAGCAGTAGCAGGAGGGTTTGCCCTTGCTTACCTAGATGATATTGCCATCTACAGCCATTCCTGGCAGGAGCACCTTCAACATGTCAGGGAGGTGCTGGGCAGACTACAGAGGGCAGGGATGACCATTAAGCTCAGTACATGTCAATTGTGTATGGCAGAGGTCTCCTACCTTGGACATAGAGTGGGGAGTGGTAAGATCAGGCCAGAACCTGCCAAAGTAGAAGCCATTCAGGCATGGCCTGCACCTGTTACCAAAAAGCAGGTGAGGGTATTCTTAGGGACAACAGGGTACTACAGAATGTTCGTCCCCAGTTATAGTACCATAGCTGCTCCCCTCATAGACCTGACAAGGAAGAGCAGGCCAGATAAGATAGTGTGGACCACAGCATGTGAGCAGGCATTCCAGAAACTTAAAGAAGCTTTGGGAGGACCCCCTGTGCTAGCCAGTCTAGATTACAGCAAAGAATTTGCTGTGCAGGTGGATGCTTTGAACCATGGAGTGGGAGCTGTTCTTAGCCAGATTTCTTCAGAGGGAGAAGAGCATCCAGTGGTTTATCTCAGTCATAGGCTCCAACCCAGGGAATGCTATGCAGCTATAGAAAAGGTATGCCTAGCCATAGTGTGGGCACTGCAGAAAGTTCAGCCTTATTTCTATGGAAAGAAAGTCACTGTAGTGACATATCACAATCCCCTAACATGGTTTCACAGAGCCAGCCAGCAAAATTCCATTGCTAAGATAGAGCCCAGGGTTGCAAGCATATGATATGTCAGTGCAGCACCGTAGTGGGATTAGCAATGCCAACGCAGATGGGCTCTCAAGACATGGAATGGGGTAAGGTATACTCAGATAGACCTAACCCTCTCAAACAATGTTTCTCAAGAATCACTTGAAAAACTAGCTTGAGTTCCCGGGGGGGGGGGGGTGAAGTTAGGTGAAGGCTGCCAGCATAGTTAGATAGAATTTTGTAGATAATTCTGTCATTTATAAATATAAATATAACCCACAGGCTTGTTCTCTTAAATGGGAAAAAATGGTGTTAAATGTGGAACTGCAAAAATGTAACAACAGTGTACTCTGCTGTAACAAAGCTGGTAAGTCAATTCTTTGATGTCAAAACACGGAGCCGAGATGTCTAGCTAAAGGCAGTCTGCCTATTGTTTTGAGGCCAAAGTTAATGGCTATAATTTGCATGTATAATTTATTTTATTGCCCTGGCTTCCTGATCAGCTGCAAGATCAAAGGCTATTAACCTCTGAGAGTCTGTTAGCCTGGGAACCAGAAAGAAATAATGTAATCTGAAATGAATCAGTGGTACTGTTATCAATTTAAGGACAGAAATAATTAGAGCATTAGAGCATTTTCTTCATAACATCCAAGTCACCACTCTGCCTCTGTCTATATGTAAGTAGGATTTTAGAACTGTGTTTGGTCTTAGATATGGCTGGGAAATAGGAAGATTAGACTAGTTTGTTTTTCTGTGATGTCGGAACATTTCTGCTGTATTATTTTAAGTATTTCTCTGCCATCTCTGAACTCTTGACTAGCACTGTGCAGTAAGAAGTATTGTCTTGTGTTTTTTATTTATTATTAAATATTTTTAAACCTTTCAACTGTGACTGTTTTGTGTAGAGTTAATTTAAGCTCTAACAGTACATTGCATGTATATAGTGATATTGTACCAATTCACTCCAAATAAGTCTTAACTGTTAGGTTGCACTTACTATTTGGATAATAATATTGCACAGTATAATTGGACACCCTTTCATAAGGGCTTTTGAGTAACTGATAAATATTAGCTGGGTGGTGGCAGTGATTTCTACAGTATAGTCTGGGTAAAAGGGGCACAGCTGGAGAACCTGTGCCTGCCTTCCCCAGGAGTGTCTATGTAATTGTATAAACTCTTATCTCAAAGTGTGTGTGTGTGTGTGTGTGTGTGTGTGTGTGTGTGTGTGTGTGTGTGTGTGTGTGTGTGTGTGTGTGTCAACTACTTGGGCAGGGACACAAAGCACTGGTTGGACAGAGAGGGTGCTAGAGGTTTTAGCTTGCCCACTAGGCTGAGCTCTGGACCCTATAGCTGTGCCAGTGGGGAGTCTTATTGGGGACCTGGAGAGAAAGGGAGAAACCTGCCCCAGACTGACTGTGATCTCTGTGTGCTCTTAAGGTAAATTGTACTTTACTGTGTGTATATTTATTATCCTTTCCCTATATGGATGCCCCTCACTGGTGTTAGTCGTGAGCACTGAGGCTTCTTGATTGCTGGGCCAGTGCACGGGCGTCACAGATATATTGTTTCATTAAAAGGATGCAAGAGATTCAGGTCAGTGAGATCTCCTCCCCTAACAAACTTATCACCTGTGGACCTCATTAGGGCATGATGCAAGGCCCCTTTCTCCTTGGCATCTGTGTCTTTTGTGTCTAAACCAAGGTCTAATGGTCCTGAATGAACAAGTGTACAGATAAATTCAACTTTGGGTTAGTCTTTAACTCTCTCCAAGATAAAATCCCATTCCATTATGGTATAAGACAAATATACATTTGATATCAAAATCATGACTTAAATTACAATATCAAGAAATGCACTATGATAATTGTAAGGAAGACTGCTACCTTGTATATCTATCTCATCAATGAAAACTTCTAAAAGGTGATTTACTTGTCAGACGTTTTTCCCTATTATATTGCTCAATGTATAACCAGGAATATGACACCATGTCCAGAAACGTCATTATACCACTTAGCTCAACCTTCATTAAATCGCTCATAAATTAAAATAACCCCTTTCAATGTATATATGTCTGTATGCATGTAACATCTGCAACATCTATAAAGGCTTCATGCAAAATACTGCAGACAGTAAGCACAATGTCTTCTACTTAAATGCTCAACATCCTATCTCTTAACTCATTATCAAACATTTTTCAGTGTAGCGATTTTTAACTGGCAACTAAAAAAATTCTGTACCCTGTTTTAATGCACTTTTTGCCAATCTATTATATGAATGACTTCAAAACTACTTAATCAAATAGCCTAAATAATATTAGAGAGATAAATATGTATTTCTTAAAGATATCACATTTTCTAGAACAAGCTGTAATTTTTTGTGAAGCAGGGTTTCTCCTCAAATCTATATAATGACAGCTTGGACAAAAAAAAGGAGGGGGAGGGGATGACGCACAACACTATGAAGTATTGCTTTCAAAAATCAAAAGTTATGATAGTTGGGAAACATACTCCCCAAGAGCATATTAATACTAGGTTCATTTAGGGCAATTATCAAAGTACAGAATATTAGAAAGTAAAATCAACTAGTCATCAAAAAGAAATTGTTGTGCTTTCATTTCTAACATTTAAAGCTTTTTCAACGCCCAAAGTTGTTATTACAAATAGGAATAAATTTGAACTATGTCTTACATTGAGTATTTACAGCAAATCTTAATCTCATTAAAATACAGTTCCTATGTCTGAAATATGAGCTAAGTAATTAAAACAAAATAACCCCTCTAAAAGAACCGGCATGTATACTAGAAATGTAGTGGCATGAATACCGTGACCTACTAACATAAGTATGCTAATAAAATTTTATATTTAAAAGATGACCAAAGAACAAGTAATACTATTTAACATCCCTGTGTGTTGGAATTGGTTATATGATTCTCATATATTGACATACACAATTCAGCTTACTGTTTCTAAATAAAGCAAAGTAAATCATGTTGCTTACAATATATTACAAAGAAGAGGTCTAATACACATGCCAGCATACAAAAATCATTAAACCTCTTAAATATAAGGGGAATTGGAAGACAAATATGAAATTTCATTGAGGTATAATACAAAAACAATAATATCAGAGTTATACTAAGTGCTATGCAGTCCGTAAGTATGACATTGCCATTTGCTTGTGTTTCAGAAGTTTCACTCACTCCGATTTATAATCCTCTCACCTTTTCACTTTTGGTTGCTGAATCTGTAACAGGATGCACTAACTATATCAGCTTGGCCTCTTTTTCTTTTATTTATTTAAGAAAGATATGTTGTTCATAAAGTATTGCTTGTATAATCTTGCTGTGGATTCTGTTCTAGTATTCCAGGCACCCTGCTGGACCTGCTACTAGCAGTTTGGAGTGGCAATGTTAATAAAACAGTGTCATGCAGCTCACATGCTCAAAACAGTTTGCATCAGCATTACACTGTCATCGGGCAGGAAAATCAAATCAAACCAAGTATTTTACAACTGTGGAGAGCTCAAGCTAACATAATAAAATGGTGCATCACCATGGTGGTACAGTGGTAGCATTGTTGCCTCACAGCAGGAGGTTCTCCTGTTCGATTTTCTGCTGGAGTGCCTTCTATGTGGAGTTTGCATGTCCTCCCCATGATCGAGTGGCCTCCAAAAGACATGTGTGAATGGGCATGCCTTCGCTGAAGGTTAAGCGATGGGCTGGCAACTTGACACCATAAAAATCTACTGCCAATCATTAGCTGACCGGAGTTCCACTGTGGTGACCCCTAATCGGGAAAAGCCGAAAAGACAAAAACTCAGGGGATAAGAAAAAGCAAATAATTGTAAACAGACAAAGATGGATATCTGAAATAAACCTCTCCTACTTCTCTCTCACAATGCAGACCTCCACTATGCACAGCTGTTTCTCTCCCCAACATGTCACAACAAGGGGCTCCAAACAAATAAAAGAAAAAAAACATAACAGCTTTCTAACCAAGGATCATGCGAAAATCCGCAAACACATAAACATAAAATTCCACAGCCAGAGTTTCATTCACATCTATAGCCCCACTCAAACTGCAACAGCAAGTCAAAATATTACTTCACTATATATATATATATATATATATATACAACCACATCACCGACACCACATATTCGACAGTCCATAAACGAAACCACACAAACCTAACAACGAAATAACCGACGGTACACAAACACGAAACCCCATACACTGCACACACCACAATAACAATTATTAAAACAAAACACATCCCCATTCCACAAACCACACACAACACAAGCACACCAAAATCCTAACATAACCCTAACTCACTTAACACACTTACCTGCCCTCGCCTAACGTCCGTCACTACTACGCATACTCACCAGCCTTTCCCCATGTCGGCATCCTCGGCGTTGGTGTTGTCATCCGTCGTGTCGGTCTTCTGCATTGTCGATGTTCTGCCACTCGCGTCGGGTCTTCTCGTTTTCGATCTTCTGGGTCTTCTGCTGTCTCGGCGAAGTCAGGTAGAACCATATATATATATATATATATATATATATATCTATACACACAAAAGACAGCTCATTTTCAGTACCACCATAAATAAATATTTTCTAGAAATGCTAAGAAACATTACAAGCAAGACTATTAATTATGTACACTCATCATACCAACACCAATTATTGGAAATGGGAATGATTAAAATTTAATTAAAGTAAAGGAATGGGTTAAAATGACCAACATAAAAAGGAATTAAAAGAAAGAGAGCCTGGAAATGAGAATAAAAGAAAAAAAACATGACAAAGGAGAGAAAAGGAAGGGAAAAGAAAAAAGAATGAAGCAAAGGATAAGAAATAACACACATTTACCTTGATAATATTTCACAGCAGTAAAACTAGGAAGCAAAATGTTTAGTTTTTACAAAATTTCGACATAAATCATTTTCATTTGTATTTTAATTTTTTATTGGCTCCTTCTTTAACAGACCATCCATTTTTTGTTGCATGTCTCTTCAAACTTTGTGCAGCCTAATCCATTTCTTCAATATCAGTTAATATATTTTTCCTTCGAATAAAGTCCATAGCTTCCTGTAAAAATTGAAGATCTTCTCGCCATCAGATATATTTTTATTCTAGCAGGAAACAATACTTGTGCTTTAATACTGGACTTTTTAAGGCATTTTAATAAGGAAGCACATTCTTTTCTTTTGGTGATGACAGTCGAGGTATAATCATTAGCAAAGCAAATCTTGTTACCATTTATTTTAATAGGAGGATTTAACCAGGCAGATTTTAATACCAAGTCCTTGTCCTGAGTGGACAAAAATGTAATTATTATGGATCTTGGAGCAGAGGAATTACTGACAGGTGTTGCTTTTGACAAAGATTGATGGGCTGTCTGAATTCCAAATGATAAAGATTCAGGCAGGTTTAGTGCTTTTGGTAACCAGTTGTATAAAATTTGAACCATGTTACTACCCTCCTCCTTTTCTTGTACCCCATAGAGTCTTATGTTATTCCTCCTTGACCTACTTTCTAGATCCTCCATTTTTTCTAAAAGTTTATTATTCTGTTTAAGTAGTAATTTATTATGACTTTCACATTCAGTCAGCCTGTCATCATTGTCATCCACAGCTTCTCAATAAAAGAAATTTGTTCAGACTGTTTTTTAATTACCTTGTTAAGTAAGTCCAGTTGTTTTCTACTGTCTTGTTTTATATTATCTATTTTGTTCTCCAACTTGTCCATTTTGATTGAAAGTTCCTGTATATTTGCTGTGATGGATTGTAACTCCTTTTTCATCATGCTCTCCTGATGTGTTCTTCAAGTTACTCATGACTGTATCACTTATGTAAGAACTTCAGAAAAACAAAAAGTACAGCAGTCCAAGATCGATTTTCCTTAAAAAACAACAACTAGATGATAAATTTCCTCTTATAAATAGGTTTTAAACTTTTTTCTCCATGAAAATAATAAAATTTCCTGTCAAAATAATAAGAAAAAGACAGAGCTAAACTTTAGTGCTGTTAGCTGTCTGGCATCTTGACCACGCCCCACATTAAGTGTTATTTTGATGTCACTCTTAATTATAATGTCTACATGTAAAATGCATCTATAATACGCATAGGATTGCCAAGCTTAAGTGTGTCACACTAATGATCAGTGCCCTAATATGTGATCTTAGATGTACAGTTTCAGGGGTTTGCACTTAAAGATTGATACTGTGGTCTCTCAGTGCCTTCTCCTTTCCTTCAAACACAGCGATCTTACAGTTAGTGTAAATATGTAGCAGGGATGTGGGATGACTTTCCTGTTTTGGGGGTCAGAAGGGGCTACCCTTTGCAAAAATGCTTGTTGCCCTTGTTCTAAGAATTTCATATGTGGTTACTTTCAATAGATGACTCTATCAAGCTTGCAGTTGATAAATGTCAGACATAAAATAGAAACTTTTTTAGTCATGAAGGGTGAAATGTAGTCTTTTACCAGATTATCTGTGCTGAATAATATTCTGAGACAGTATACATTTGTATTCCTTAGTGTTTATGACATATGTCTTTCAATATAATGAGCATTATAGGTGATAATTAGCTAGCTAGCTAGCTAGCTATCTAGATAAATAGATAGACAGATAAATAGATAAGTAGCTTGGTTATCTGTCTCACTCCACTTGTTCTTCTATCCTACCTTCTATTTTCCTTCAGCCTTATAAATGCAGTTATATTAGCTAGAGACTCATATTTATTATATAGCAGAGTGTAATTGTGAGCATGATATTTACTATATTAAATTAATAAATGTTTATGGTATAAGTACTGCATGGTGAGATAGTACATGATCAACACATAAACACAACTTTAAAGTTTTAAGTTTGTTTTCTGGATTGAATAACTTTTGGGTTAATGGTTTAAAATATTCATATTTCACGGGGTTGAATTTACTCATATTAATATTTTATGGATGCATGAGCTCCATTACACTGCAATGTGTGTACTGCCTCTTTATTATGAAAAATAGCTACTGATAACATGGTCTGCATAATATGGAGACGAAAGACTGAGCATTCTTAGGCTGCTATAAACATTTTGTTATTAGGCAGTTATAGAAACCAAAAAAACTTTGACCTAGTTTGCCTCCAAACAAAATCAAGGGAGCCTCTTGTTGAATTGGAATAAGCTATATATTATATGTAGCAAAAGTGAATCCACTAAATATATATAGTATAGAATGTGCTATAGTGAAATAAAGAATGTGTAGTTTTATAGACACAGATTACTCTTATGACATTAAGATTAAAATTCTGCAAAACTGCAGAGCCAGACAAGCTGACCTAAATCATTTTTTGAAGTAAACATAAGACAGTAGTGATTCATGACTTCAGAAATCCATCTGAGGTGTCACTTGAGTTCTCTGTTCCTTTCACATCTTGTATGGTTCTCCCTGTACTGTGAGGGCCAACCATTTCTTAATCCCTTCGTGGGTGACTACTGGATACCATCATTTCTGCTGTGGATTTCTGACCCTGATAATTTTGCTTGGTAACCCCTAAACTGTTAAAGGTGGTATGTTTATGTTATGTCATTTAACCAGACAGCAGCTCCAGGCTGAGTATGAAGAAAGTTCATGCAGATCAGTGTTTGACCTTGGTTAACAAATACAAACAAACAAATTAACTAAATGCATTTATTAGAAATACAGATAAGTGAACTGGTCTTCATTGGTTCTTTCTCAGCAGCGACCTGGGCAAGATTAACTGCAGCATATATTGGCTGCTCCTTGTTACTTTTGTTGTTGTTTTTTTTTTTTTTCAAAACAAGTTTATTGTTTTAACATATAAGAGAAATACCATAACAATTTTATACAAATAATTAAAAATAGGTATTATTATAATATTCAACAAAACAACTAAAGTATTTACAAAGACATCCACTACAATCAGATCAATTAAACTAAAATACTGTGCTATTGAAATTAGAATTTTTTTAACAAATTTTGTAAATTATCCCATACAATAAAATGTGATGTTTTTCTAGTTGTTCTCATTCTAATTGTGCTTATTTCCATATGACACATTATATTCATAACATTTTTAAATTCATTGAACGAAGGAGGTGTATCTGAAATCCAATTTCTAGTTATTATTTTCCTAGCCACTGCTAGGATAGACCATAACAAGGGAAGCTTAATCTTTTTAATACATTGAGGTACAGGTGTGTTGAATAATATAAGAGACTTAGAAATAATGAAATTATCTGTAAAAGAGCCTGCAAAATTCATTAATTGACTTCCAGTATTCTTTCAACTTCATACAGTCATAAAACATATGAGCCCAGTCAGCATTAATTTCTACATTACATCTCTTACATAGATTATCTTTATTATTAATTTTATTCATCATCAAAGGTGTATAAAAAGATCTATGTAAAAATTTCCATGTATAAAGTCTCCAGACAATGGAAGATGTAGTTCTATAAGCAGATTCCAATATATATTGTTTATCTTGTTGAGTTGGTGGGTCCCCATTAATAGAGGTGAAATAATTCCAGTATGAATCTACATTGTAAAAAGTTTCTTGTCTGATAATTTTATGTATATATGAAAGTTTACCTTTATCAGAAACTTTATGCTGTAAATTTATTATCAAGTAATCAATCAGTTTTGGAATAGATTCTTTAACTGTTATAGACATTAGATCTATTCCATCAATGAGATGTTGTCTAAAGATCTGAACCTCTAACCAGCAAGTTTCTCTTAGATCAAATTCTTGTTTTAAGAAATCTAGATTTTTAACTTTATTATCAGATATCAGCTGATACCAGTACTTTAGATTATTATCTATAGCTAAATGAGCTCCTTCAGAAGTAGATGACATAAGCATACCCTGAGTATAAATTATAGGGAATACAATAAAATTCCATTCCCTATACTTAGGGTGCATGAATATAAAGTTACAATAACTAATAATAATATTTAATGGGTAACAGACCATATGTTTAGGTGTAATAGGTGAAGTACAAAATTCCTTTAGCAACCACAACATGGAGTTATTTATAATCATATTTTTATGTGTTAAGGTGATTTTCATGAAGTGCATACTAATTAGCTCCCAATAATCTTTCTATTTTGTGACATATGACCGATCTATTAATAAAGTAATAACTTTTATAATAGAAGAGATAATATATAAATTAAAGTCTGGAAAAGAAATACCCCTTGAGACCAGCTATTAGTATGTTTCTTTAATGCAATCCTAGGTCTATTAGGTGCCCATAAGAAATTTAACATTAGTGTATTCAGTTTCTTGATAGTTATTTTTGTAGGTGAAAGTATTATTGATTGTATTAAGTATAAAATCTTGGGGAATATTATTATTTTAATAATTGTAAGTCTCTCCTCCATAGTAAAAAACATATTATTGCAGGTATTAAAAAGATTTTGTATATTAAGAAAACAGGTATTATAGTTATTATATATAATAGATTTAATATCTTTAGATAGTATTATACCTAAATAAGTTATCTGACCTGAGTTGGGTACATATTTAGTAAAATCACTAATGAGAGTATTTTTTCGTGTATATATAGGTAGTATTTTAGTTTTTTCTTCATTGAATATTAAACTAGAAATACTTTTAAAATTCATCATTTTATCAAATAAAGACTGCATAGAAGAATTAGATCCTGCTGATGTAATTAGAACATAATCTGCAAAAGTTGAATTTTGATGTTGTATTTTCTTCTATTTCAAAACCCTCTATGTCAGTACTGTTTCTAATCAAATTAGCCCAAGGCTCCATTACTAAAGTGAATAATAGTGGAGAAAGTGGACATCCTTGCTTTGTACCTTTAAGAATGGGTATTTTTGTGAAACATATGTTCCTACCTTAATATAAGCCAGCGTTCCTTTGTATAAATGCTCAATTAAATTTACAAATGCATCAGAGAAATTTGTGCATTTCAGTAAGGTAAACAGATAGTCCCAACTTACTGAATCAAATGCTGAACCTATATCAAGACTAATAAGTGTTAAATCTTTCTTTTTCCTATTTGCAAAATCAATTAATGTTAAAGTTCTTCTTATATTATCAAAAGTATTTCTATTTACAATGAAGCCCGTCTGATCTATGTCTATAATGCCGGGATAATTGTCTTCAATCTATCAGCAAAAATACTCATAAACATTTTATAATCAACATTAAGTAATGAGATGGGTCGATATGAAGAACATCTAGTTGGATCTTTATTAGGTTTTAAAATTGGTGAAATAAATGTATATTGCCAAGATGGGGGTTATTAACTCAGTTTGGGCCAGAATAAAAACCTTATGTATTAATGAATATGTAGTTTTAGAAAGGATTTTATATATCTCTGGTATAATACCATCATTACCCGGTGCTTTGTTTGATTTAAGCTTATTTATTTGTGTAATAACTTCTGTATATGAAATACTCTTGTCCAATAGTTTAATCTGTTGTTTATTAAGCTTTTTATTCATGTTTGTGGTTATAAACTCCTTTATTTTATCTTTAGGTTCCATGTTAATGTTGTTATGGTTAATCTTGTGAAAGTGATTTCTAAATTCATCCAGTATTTCTGGTATACTAGAAACATTCTTCTTTTTCCTTAGAGAAAAGATTTCTTTGATATGGTTTTGTTTATTCAATCTTTTTGTTTTATTTTTAAGTCTATGTAAGTATTTGGGGCTTATTGAATAAGACAAAAACTTGTATTTCTCTAAAGTTATTTTAACTTTATGAGTTAAACATTCTTTGTATTTCTCATTTAGTTTGTTTATTTCTTCAATAACTTTCTTGTCCATATTTTCTTTATTATTATGTTTATAAGAGTCTAGTTTACTTTGAATATCTAACAATTCCTTATCCCAAGATTTCCTTTTGTTATTATACCATCTGATACTTTGTCCATATAGATATGATTTTAAGGCATCCCAAACATAGACAATGGAGACTTCAGGAGTATTATTTATGTCTAGAAAATGGTGTACTTCTGAAAGTATATATTCTTTATAGTCTTTTAGCTGAGTTAAGTATGCTGGTATCCTTTTGATCTGAACATTATGAGTATTTTTTATCATGAATTCAAAAACAATTGAGTTATGATCAGATATAGGACATGAAATGATTTTGGAATTAATTAAATCTGTTACCATCTGGTTAGAAATAAAGACCCTATCTATTTTTGAATAAGTTTTGTATCTGTTAGAAAAAGGTGTATGGTAATGATTTTGACTCTATCTGATTATTAATATCATTCAAATGATAAGAATTAGCAAAATCATTTAAATGTTTTGCATTAGATGTAATTCTTCTTTTCTTTATAGTGGTAGTATCACTTTCATGTAGTATACAATTAAAATCACCAGCTAAAATAATATCCCTACAGAGAATGATATGATCTTATCAATATGATGTTTCACTGTATTAATACCAATTCAGGTATCCAATATACATTAATTAAAGTGTAAGTCTTCCCATTAATTTGTATTGTAACCATACAAAACATTCCTTTGTCATCCTGATAAGACTTAATGGTTTTAGGAATGGGCATACTTTTATTCCATAAAATAGCCACTCCTCTTTTTTCCTGAGTGTGCTCTGAACTAACCAATACTGTATACTTATTAGTGGCTAGTTTATCAATATCATTTTTCAAGAGATGGGTTTCTTGCAGGAAGACTAGATTGGCCTTGTGTAGATTAATGCATCTTATTAGGCTTGCCCTTTTACACGGATTATTCAATCCATTAATGTTTAAAGAAATTCCTTTTAAAGATGTCATTTGGCATTTTTAAAACTCAAGAATCTTATGATCGAAATAACAAATAACAAGATAAATAATGTTACATCTCCTCTTTTAGGTGTACCTTTAAATATAGCTGTATTTATTAAATCTCTTATGGGATTTTGTATAGGATTCAATTTTGTTTGTAGTGACAATGAGTGTACAAAATATATTGTGGATGTCAAAACTATATACATATAACAATGAACAAGTGAAAATAATGTAAGGATTAAACCTTGCATCCCGCCTGGAGTTGAAAACTCCAACTTAGAGCAGTATTTACTACTCAAGTTAACCCCTACCCTAAGCAGCAGTACCTCAGCTACCACCTTATCAATTTAATACTAGTTATATTTAACTGAGGTTAACAGTTTTCAATTCAATTATCTATCAAGACAAAACTACACATTTGGTAAAACAGCATCATATAAACTAAAATAAACTTTTTTTTTTTTTTTAAAAACTGTTCATACTATTATATAGATCTATGTAATATATACACTTGTATTCTAATAGCATTCAAATAATCTTAATGTTAGAAATCAAGAGGAGAGAAAATTATGTTCTAACATTCATTTAAATCAAAAACTTTGGCTAATATGATTCAGACATTACATGCATTAAGATGCATCTATTTTCTGTCATGTGAATTCTATCAACAGCTTCCAAAAAAAATCTTGAATTGTTTGTATATGAGCATTTACTTAAACTCATTATTGTCAATAGAGTAAAATATTGTATTCATAAAATTATTATAAATCATATTGCATAGTTATGCAGATTCTCAGAAACACCTGCGTTATTACCTAAAAAAAAGCCATCACACACATAAACACAGACACACACACATACATATACACACACACATATACACACACACACACACACACACACACACACACACACACACACACACACACACACACACACACACACACACACACACACACACATATATATATATATATGATCTCACTGAGTTGTGTCTTTGTAGAGCACTATCCTACTTGCTGTCCCTAGAATAAATCTGTCTGCTTTATACAAAATAATGCACAGCAAACACATATTAGTAACCAGATTTTACAATCATGCTAACCTACTGCTTTAAAATATATCAGATGACATTTCTTCCAGAATAGAGTTATAAGATTATTTATGCTTGTCAATCAGATGAATTAAATGAGTTATAGTAAAGTATATGTTTGGGACACAAGTTTTAACACAGATTATTATGCTACTGTTAAGTAGATTTTCAAAACATTTAAATAAATGTTTCATTTTCTATGCCTTCTAAAATAAGATATTTACTTGCTACAAGAAACTACATCATCTAAACTCATCATAACTGACACATTTTATGAATAGAGTATTTTTCCTGAATCTGTGGTGTGTCAGTGTGATAACCTTGTCAATGTTTATACTAACTGCTTTCAGTTTCTCTGTGAAAATTCTGTGAGTGAAGCTTCTGAGGAAACTCATGGACACTGTGCATGAGACAGCCCACATCCCAGATTGTCTCCCTTAACATTTTGGCGGAAACTTATTAAAACTTGTGGCAAACATTCATTTTGTCAATAGAGTAAAATATTGTATTCATAGAAATTATTATAAATCATATTGGATAGTTATGCAGATTCTCAGAAAAAAAGCCATCGCACTCACACACACACACATACATACACACACACACACACACACACACACACACACACACACACACACACACACACACACACACATACATATATATATATATATATATATGATCTCACTGAGTTGTGTCTTTATAGAGCACTATCCTACTTGCTGTCCCTAGAATAAATCTGTCTGCTTTATACAAAATAATGCACAGCAAACACATATTGGTAACCAGATTTTACAATCATGCTAACCTACTGCTTTAAAATATATCACATGACATTTCTTCCAGAATAGAGTTATAAGATTATTTGTGTTTGTCAATCAGATGAATTAAATGAGTTATAGTAAAGTATATGTTTGGAACACAAATTTTTAGCACAGATTATTATGCTGCTGTTAAGTAGATTTTCAAAAACATTTAAATAAATGTTTCATTTTTTATGTCTTCTAAAATAAGACATTTACTTACACAAATACAAAAAGCACTTATGTAAATCTCAGTTTTAAAAATATTACTAACCTAAACTGAAATACTGAAACAACTGTATTTAATTAAACAGTTAAAATTTATTTTTAACTGACTACAGATATTGCTGTTTGCATTTTCTAATTTGTTTATCTTTCTTATTCCTAGTTTTCGCTTGGATGTTAAAGTATGGAGAATGGTGGCAGTACTTACTTCTACTAATGAAATTAATCTAATGTTCAGAAGATCAAAATGTTTGCCAATCAGTTCCTCTGATTTTTCATTTAAAATGTATAACATTTATTATGATCTTACTTTCATATTCTTTTTTATCAATGCGCTTAGCATAACAATGATATGGGACATAAGACTAACATCAGTACTATGCAGCAGCATATTGTAACACAAAACAAAGCAGCACGGAAGTGTTGGATACATTAAATGGGAAGTGTTCACACTAATGCAGTAATAAACTAACTGGGAAATAAATTATATAACACCAGTATGTAGACAGAAACTTTACATATGGGAAATGGGCAAAGCATCACAAAGCTGCTCCCAGAAACTAAAACATGATTTTTTTAATCCACAAATTAAAAAAAAAAAATCTTTTGTATTATCTTGACATATTTGAATACTATTGCTTTTAAGCTAATGCAAACAACTTGCTCAGCATTTAGATAGAGATATGGAGAAATGCTATGCAAACCCTCACAATCAATGAGAGTTGAAGAAAAATAAATTGAAATATATGTTGTAGTCATCACACAAAACATCAGCTGTTAATGCATGTACACTTTTTATAAACCACACACTTTCTTGGACCTTACTCCATTGCCTTTTTATTATTACAATCATCAAAGGCATTTGCAACCTTGATTTTTTTTCAAATGGATTTATTGAGTTGCTGTTTGTTTCTTTTTACCTTCATCAATAATGTATATGCCTTCTACTTGCAATTATGCTATAACCTTTTTCAATAATACAATTGTAAGTTTCCTTTGAGAAGTTTGCCTTGAGTACCTCTTCCAAAAGGCCCATCCTTTTAACGTCTGCTAGTCCAGTCAACACTTTCTTTATTTGTTATGATTACATAGCTCTAGAAACCCTTAAAAAGGAAAGCCAAATGCACCATCCACATGCTTGTGTCACGAAAGTATAAAGTGATAAAGTCCTGCCTCTGACACAGGAGATTCATGTTCAAATAATGGCGCAGGTGTTGGAGGAAGCAGGTGGAGATGGGTTGTAACTGAGAAGCTGATGCCAGCTCATCTATTCTTGTGGAAGTAGAACCCATTATCTGATGGGTTGTGGGCCACTGAGATGTAGAGGCTTGTTTATGATGAAGATTAGCAAGGAACCAGGGATGTGGGTTGGCATTTTCAAGCTGGTTATGGTAGCTCTTGTTGTCGGTGTTTGGGAATATACATTTGCAAGTATGATCATAAAAGGCAAAAATGTCAGCAGTGGAGGCTTAAGCCAAGACGAAATTGTTGGTGACAGTGGTCTTCATGTGTAGGTACTTTGGGCTGCTTGTTCAGATGATCTGCTGGGAAGGTATAAATAGCTGATGATATCTTGGAGCACAGCTACACTAAGCAGTCTTTTTTCATGCATGAAATGACAGCTCCTTATGGTTAACCTTTGCCCAAGTTAGTGGTCATACTGCCAATGATAGGAACCAAAAGGGCTATGACTAATTGGAGGGGTTTGATTTGAGGGTTGATAAGTGCAGATGTAAAAAATGCATAGAAAAATCAAATTCACTGACACCTAAAATCCTTTCTTGCCATGACCATGCATACTGTAAGTAGTATGAGCTAAGCACAGTACATTCCAGCACAACTAACCCCCTCCCTTCATTACTGATTGGCCATAAGCTAATTAAAAAAAAAAAAAAAAAAAAAACAGAAATAAGCATTTTTTTGAGTTGGACAAATGAAACACCTCAAATGTTTACCTATGCTAATTCCAAGACTGCACAAGTAGGAAAGTGACTCAAATGGCACTAAATATTACCAAATGATTTCTCTACTTTGAGCATGCACAGTCTTTAATTTGAACAGTGTAACAAAAACTCAATGATTGTGTCTAACGATCCCCACCTGTCATTGATGTGTGGCGTCTTTACACAGTAGAACTAATTTGAAAGGACTGAATGACTGGCCCCACAGCAATGTGTCCTGTTTCAGTCACCAAAAATACAGAGTGCAAACTTTCAGGGATAAATAAACACTGCAGGAAACCTTGTCTTAACAGCTGCAGAAAAAAATGAAGATATAATTTAAAGCTTAGACTTTAAGTATTGTAATGCATTGTATAAATATACATGCAAAGTGAAAATCACATATAATTTGTCTTCTATATCATCATTGCTGTATAAATCATTGTACTACAATAAATATGTGTCTCTTTGTCCTGGGTTCATCGAGATGAAAATCTCATCTGAAACTAATGCAAGTGGATAATGTAAATGCTGGTATGTTGAAATATGCACCTAAATCAAGAGATCCCTTTGAACCAAGAACCATAAAGGGGTCTGTAAATATGCTGTTCAAGATTTCTACACTCTAATGTCTTATTTACTTTTAGAAATGAAATGTTTATATTGCATTTTGCTCATAGCTTGTACACAAGATATTTTCAGTTAATCAAAGAAATGAGAGGACTGAAAACAAGCAAATTATTATCAAGAAAGGGGGTTGCCCTCACTTTGTGGATCTTGTTGAAATCAGGGTTTATTGTTTAAAATATCTATCTAGCATTCAGTTTCACTTAACAGATTAATAAATAGTCTTTATTGCAGCATTTTCACGTTTCATTTGCTTTGTTAATGATGCTATGTAACCCTCATGAAAGATGGATGGCTAAAACTCAAAAAAACTAACAAAACACAACAGATATATATTTTATAAATAATTTGCAAGCAAGTACAAATTCAGACATATCTCTCAACAGTCCAGATTTTTGCCTTCTAGTTTTGCTCTGTTCCTTATAACATTTGTAGATTGCAAGCAAATCACTGAGGACTGAAGACACTAAAATGACAGATCTTGAATTTCAGACTGTTTGCTTCAGAAAATGCATGCTGTTGCAAAATCTATTATTTTATCAACATTCTGCGTTTGCAAGGCCAATATTTTAAATCTGTTTATGATTTCAGGCATTTGTCACCCATTATTTTGTCCAGTTTTCTTGTCCTATGAGGCTGAGGTATAAATACAGATTTGCCATCAAACACATATTAAATCTGAAATGGATAAAGCTGAGTTCATCTGCTTATAGACTGTAATGTGACCCTTTATACTGAATATTTTAAAAGCAAAATACCTGATAGATTTAATAAGAAACACTTGTGGTGATAAGTAGACTACCGCCTATGTGCTAGTTCATGTCTTGTGAGGTACATACCAAAAGGGCCGTTGTACTCTATAATGGTTCTAATGAGTGATGAGTAGAGGGGAAAAATGACCTCTTTTTTTCTGCATGAGAAACCTTTTGTGATGAGGTGTGCCACATAGAAGGATTTCCTGACTACTGTGGCAATGTGATTATCAAAGGAGAGTCTACTGACCACCTGTGTCCCAAGGTCTCTTATCACACTTTCAGTGTTAAGTATACTACCGCCTATGTTGTAGTTCATGGGTACAGAGTTTTTACCAAAGGGGATGACAATGCACTTTTTGGCATTGAGCTTGAGACCATGGCTTTGACACCAGGCATCTGTCTCAGTGAGGCCCTTTTGTAGGATGTCCACATCATTAGGAGTTTCAATTATGGCTCCTAGTTTGCAGTCATCTGCAAATTTAGTTAGCCAAAGACCTTCTGTGTTAGCCTGTGCTTCAGAGAAGTAGATACCAAACAGGAGATGACCCAGGACTGAACCCTGTGGTACTCCACTTGTCACTGGTCAGAAGTCTGATTTGGAGTCTGCTACTTTCACAGTGTGGGTTCTGTCAGTAAGCCAGTTGGCAACCCATCTTGTGACATAGGGATTTATACCTAGTTTAGTGAGTTTATCTATAATTCTAGAGTGGGGGATGATATCAAACACCTTGGCAAGATCTAGATAGGCTTTGTGAACCACCTTACCCTCATCTATGGCTTTGGTGACTACTTCAAAGAAGTCTATCAGGTTTAGGAGACATGATCTGCCTTTTACCAACCCAAACTGTGTGGGGTCCAGAGTTTGGAGATCTCCAATGTCTTTGTTTATGAGTTCCATGATGATACGTTCCATGGCCTTGCAGACCAGGCTCGTCAGGCTAATGGGGTGGTAGTTCCTGGAGTCTGTTGTGGTCCCCCCTTTGTGGAATGGGATAACCATCACAGTGAGCCATTCAATGGGCACAAAGCCTGAGGGGAGGCTATGATTGAACATGGTACTTAGGTGGGGTGCCAGTTCATTCTGTAGTTCATGTAGAAGGCAGCCTGGGATGTTGTCAGGTCCCATGGATGCTGTGTTCTTGACTTTGGAGAGTGAGGTTTTTACCTGTGCAGTCATGACTACAGGAACTTTGCATTCTTCCGGTATAAAGATGGGCCCTTTAAGGGGTGAGAGGGGTATAAAGTTAGCACTGAACCTATCTGCCAGAATGTTGGCAATATCATTTGGTTCTGTATATTTAGTGTCATTGTGCTGTAACTCAGAGCAGATCTGAGTTTTGCCATTGAGATTCTTGACATAGCTATGGAATGCTTTGTGGTTGTCTTTCGAATCAGTGGCAATTTTGTTTTCATAACTAGCTTTGGAGGATTTTTTGAGGGATCTCAGCTTCTTACTGAGGCTGACCAGGGAGTTCCTCCAGTCATGGGATTTTACTCTTTTTTGCAACGGTTTCTTTCTTCTGTTGTAGAGTTTGTTTATGGCAGAAGACCACCAGATTGGCTTCCTTTTTTGGGGGATAGCATCTTGGTTCTGTTAGGGATAGCACGATCCATGCACTTGTGTAAGTGCTTATAAAGTGCATCTGTGTAGAATTCAGCAGTGGTACCTCTATTGTCCATCTGCAAGGGTGTCATGAAGTTTGCCACTTCTGTCTTAAGAAGCGTGAAGTTAGCTTTGGAGAAATTTTTTACGGTTGTTTTCCTAATGGGGGGTGGGAGCGGGATGTGGATGTCTAGGGTGATTAGCTTGTGGTCGGATCTGACCAACAAGGAGCTGACCTCTGGTGTGGAACACCGGTCACCCATGTTGGTGATGACCAGATCTAGAATATTGCTGCCCCTGGTGGGGGTGTGGATAAGTTGATCCAAGGCATTGGAATTGATGATTTCCAGAAAACTTTGAGCAAAAGAGTTGGTACACGAGTAGTTTTCCCAGTTAGTGGTAGGGTAGTTGAAATCACCCATTATTAGAGTGTTGGATTGTACCTTAATATATTCCAGTGTATCAAGAAAAGAGGAGTGGGAATCCTGGGGCATGGTGAGGGGGTCTGTAGCAAGCTACAATCTGGATTGCGGTTTTTCCCAGAGTTAGTTGAACTTGGATAATCCCGGATGCATTATGCTGAGCAACTAGCTTGGAGGTGTAGATATCCTTAATGAATAAGGACACCCTCCACCTTTAGTGTTTCGGTTCGGGTTTGGCGGCCGAAAGGTGTGGTATGAATTATAGCCTGGTAATGCAGGGGTGCTCTCTGGAGCTTTGAACCAGGTCTCTGTCACTGCACAGATGTTAATGTTCTCCATTTTAAGGAGTGCCTCGAGTGAGTGAATTTTGAGGTTTAGACTTCTAGCATTGAGTAGCATTACCCTCAGATTTTGCTTACTACTACTGCCCCAGGATAAGATTTATGCATCGATATTCCGCCAACTTTGTAGTATAGATATGTTTTGCTGGTGATGATTTCACACTAGAAATAATGTGAATTTTCAAACTATCACAGCTGTTTGCTGCTGTATGCATAACTTTGCTGTAGATTTCAAAATTGTTTCCTTGAAACTAAAATGCTCAATTGAAAAATACTTGCTTGAATTAGCTTGAGGATGCTAGTGTTTGAATAAAAAACGAGTGAAACCCAGTACAAATAAAAAAGATATTTTCCAGGGGTCAAGATCAAGCTACACTATAGAAAGAATGAGAGAGTGAAAGAGAGAGATTCTGAGATCAAGGTGACTAGAAGAAAGAACAAAATGCATTTCTCCATTCCACTTTTTCTCGATTGTCATTGTTATCCTACAAGACATACAAACATTAATATTTATTACAGCAAATAACAATACTCAGATCTAAGATGAACATGCAAATGAACACACCTGATAACTTTTCTTATGAGGAGTTAAGGGGAATCTTTGCAGTAGATATGTGTGAAAGTAAATACATAGCATTCAATAAGCTCCAAGTACCGCACGTTACTACAGAACAATAAACATCGAAAAATACACCTCCATTCCTCCATAGCTGCAGAATACCAGATATTTCATACCTGTCCTCCATTAATGCCAGTAGAAAAATAACACAGCAACTGTTTACACAAAGGCAGTTTGAGCACCTAAGCTGACTATTGCTAAGGCTGTATTAGCATCCTGTGCATGATTCCAGATTTAAAATGCATAAAATGTCTGGGCAGGATTCACGATGGCTTGCACGGAGTCTAAGAGTCGTGTAAGACTCCATGCAGCCATCACGATCCAGGAACAGCCCGAAATCCCATGTAAGAGACCAGCTAAAATGACTCTTACATGGGCAGGGCGTGGATATGCTAATCACCTCACTTGCAGCCAAAAGGCATGCAAATGTGGTAGATTAGCGATCCATGAAGATGAAACCAGCCCGTGTAAGAGTCATGTTAGGTGCAGAAATGTACTCAGTTGACAACTGAGTACGTTACTGCAAATAACACAATGGAGCCATGACAGCTCCAAATAAAGTGTGCATATGTTGCAGTCAGCATGCCAATGGCCAAATATGTGGCCATTGGCACGGTAACCCGATGCAAACATGAAATAAAATATTTTTTTTTTCGGCGATCGGCGATGTTTAAACACAGCACAGCCCCGCACAAATGGGCTGCGCTATATAAAACATAAAAATAAAGGTGAGAAACCCACAAATGTGGGTTTTATGTAATGCATGGATTTGCAATGCAGGGACTAGCAGACCAAAAACAACATGGCCACCGTCTAGTGGTTGCTAAGGGGGGGAGCTGAGTGTAAGACATTAATTAGGCAATCCTATATAAATGAGTGGCAGGATAGTGAATCACACTGTCACATAGCAAATGAGCACATTCCGTGTAGTGTAAGAGTTAGATAAGGGGGAGTAACAGAGTAGGAGATAGGTGACATCACAGGGGGGAATGTCAGGAAGAAATCAAGCTCATTGGAGCAAAGTGGTATGTGAAAGATGTCAATCACACAGCATAAAAAGAAGAGTGTCAACAGATAAGCATGGAAAAGTCAAGAAATGGAAGGTGTACACTGTGGCCAACACCAAAGTTTCTTGCTGTGTGTGCATGCGCGCGTATGTGTGGTGGGAGGCGCGAGTAAGACAGAGTGCGCGCGTGTAAGGCAGAGTAAGCATGTAGGAGCCTGTGTAAAGATCTATAAACCTGTTTGCGCTGGTGTGCATGCGTTTTAACCTGAATAAGCAGATTCTAGTCCGTGTAAGCATGTGTATGTGTGTGGTAGCCACTGTGAGTGCGTTTTCGTTGGTATGCGCGCTGCTCCCCCCTGAGGAAACAGAGAGGAAAAAGGAAGCAGAAGAAATAGTAGGAAGCTAGCAGGGAATATTGGGAGAGCTAGCAGGTGAAAACAATTACAAGCAGGCAATTACACAGGCAGAATACTAGCCCAGCCCAGCACTTAAAACACTGCAAACAGCATTGAAGTATGTTTCTCTCAAGAGACACTGCAAGACAGGAGTAAGCTAGTAGAAGTGAAAACTGAAAAAGCTGCACTCAGACCAAACATGCTAGGGGCTGCCATAGCTGTTATAAGGAGGCATAGGAGACTTGCTGAGGGTGGTGACAATGCAAATGCTGCCAGACAACCCACAGTGAGGAGACGGAGAAGAGTGTTACAGGCCCAGGGTCACCTACCAGGGGTTACATGAGTTGGAGATAGTGAAGCGCTATAGAGTGGACAGAGACCTCCTGCAGCAAATTGTTGAGCTGTGCAGGCCACGCCTCACACACAGAACCAACAGAGGGGAACCCATCCCAGTGGAAACCAAGGTATGTGTTGGCCTAAGAATACTAGCAACAGGTACCTTCCAGAGACCAACTGGTGATATGATGGGGATATCACAGGCATCAGCCTCCAGGGTACTGCACCAGTTCCTGGATGCCATGTCAGCACATGTCGGTGAGCATGTATATTTCCCCAATGCCCGTGAGGTATTGGCCAGCAATATGTGTCTCTTCCAGCAAATAGCAGAATACCCTGAGGTAGTGGGTGCAATAGACTGCACGCACGTATGCATCAAAGCACCAGCCGGTGAGCGGGGTAGGGCCTACATTAACCGCAAGGGCTTCCCATCCATCAACTGCCAGGTCGTGTGTGATACCGAGGGCATAATAATGAATGTGTGTGCTGGCTGCCCTGGGATCTACCATGATTGCCATATCTGGCATTTGACGCAGCTGTACCAGACATTTGCCAATGGGGACATCCCACATGGTCACCTATTGGGGGATGCAGGATATGCACTGGAGCCGTGGCTGATGTCACCCATCAGAAACGCACACACACCTGAACAAGAATGCCATAATGAGGCACACGCACAAACACGTAATGTAATAGAGCTTGTGTTTGGGCTGCTCAAGTCACGGTTCCGGTGCCTGGGCACATCTGGTGGAGCCTTGCAGTACTCACCAACTACATGTACCCAAATTGTCATGGTATGTAATATGCTACATAATATGATTCTGCGAAAACAGCTGCAGCAGGACCAGCATAGGGCTGGGACAAACAGCCCCCCACCATTGCCAAGGCCATCACAGGCAGAGGGTGACTCGGAGGAGGAACAACCTGAGCCTGACCCAGTAGGCAGAAGGAGGCATGCCCAGTATGCCCTGGCCTTGGCAAAGAGGCAATGCATAGCACATACACTGGCTCAGTAGGAACCCTGGGAATGATACCCCTCTCTGACTCACTCATATAGTAACAGGGACACCTAACATGACACAACCTGCTCTCACACATGTACAGGGAGTGTAGTATGTGCATCTGACAGAGGCAGCCCTGCAGCACCACCTGAGGCATGATAGCCATGTGTTAAGCAATGTAACACCATCTAGTATATGCAAACATGAATACCCTGCCTAACATCTCACCCTCACCAAGCATGATGCCACACTATGAAGACAACAAGATCAAGTACAATAATTGGCTGAAGTATTGCTGTTAGCAAGGGGGAACACATGGCTGACAGCCTGGGCTGACATGCTGAGCAAGACATGATGCCCCACCTGCTAGGGATGGCATGCACCCAGCACACCTGGCTGTGTGGATACTGGCAAAGGCTGTTGTCACCCCCACTGTGCCTTGAATAGGTAAGGCTGGAAACACAAACCCACCACCATAGGTCGCACAAGGGATAACAACCTGGACGTAATGCTACCCAATGCAAGAAGTCTAACCTGCAAGGTGCATGCAGACCAAACCCACCACAGCACGGAGAATGCTAATATCTGTTCTGTAACAGAAACCTGGGTCAAGGCCCAGAAGAGCACCCTAATACTACCAGGTTATGCCTCATACCATGCTCTACAGCTCCAAAACATGGAACACACTACAATAGGAGTGTGGCTATCAGTAATTGTCAAAGTTAACCACATCCCCAGGTTGGTACCACAGCAAGAAGCAGCATTGACTATCCACGGGCAAGTAACACTGTCTCAAACCATGTCCCTGTTTGAAGCCTGCTACAGACCATACTCACAAACCCAGGTACCCCAGCCAGCCTTCCTGTAGACACTGCAGAGTATGAATGTCTCAACAAATACCAAACAAGGCGCACACAAAGTATGACATAGGTGGCAATCCATTATGTATGGAAGTAATCAGGGCCCTAGGGACACAAGTGGATGGTAACCTGTCATGTGACACTCACATTGCCAAGGTGGCCAGGAAGACCTGCTATATTGCCCACCTTAATATGAAAGGTTGCACATGTAGATCAAGAGAGGTCACTGTGCCCCCATACTCTTCCCTTATCAGGCCCATATGTTATAACAATGCCCCAGTTCGGATGTACCTTACCTTACACCTGCAGCAGTTAAAAAGACCCCAAATGTACCTCACCAACAGGATAAAGAGTCCAAACATTTGACATCTGCAGCCTGGCTGAAGAAACCACAGCCCAATTCAGAAGCATGCCCAGTCAGAGGTGATGTATGCCTGATGTACAAGGCCATGTCCAATTCAGAATGAATGGACATGCTCCACTGCAGAAACCCCAAATCCAGCAGAGACACCACAGTGAGATATCTGAACCTCCGCACATAGATAAATGGGATGTGCTGGAGGGACATATCTATAATCCAGAGGCTCCTTACACTCTGGAACAGAATCCCAGTCCATGATAGGCTGAGCTCCACACTCATACTCAACAAGAGAAAGCTGGTGAAGTGCATGGGAGATAGTAGGTGTACACTGAGGGCCATCTCTGTGTCACATCTAGTAAAGTAAACCCTACATGGGCATAATATGCACATTGCAAGGGGTGTCGAAACCCACACACAGTCTTTCCATGCTCAAACAAGGCCAGTGCAGATAGCCTAGTATGAACCTATGAACCTATGACGATACAAATTGTGCAGGACACAAAGGATTATCACACAGCTGTCCTACCTGATGGTAGGAACCATGGTGATAATCCACAGATATGCTCTGCAGCACTCTAATATCACAAACAATACACCAAACCCTCACATATTGCCAACATCCTACCTAACAGATTCTTTGCAAACTCCCCACCAGCACCTAACTGCCAAATATCTATCCTAGCAGAGTGCTGGCCCCCTGACATTGCAGATACTGAGGTAACAGCCAGCATCTACAAAGCACAGCACACAGCATCAATGTTACTAGATGGTGTCCTGGGTTGTGTCCAACAAGTACTGTAAGAAGAATGGAACACCAAATAGCAGTACTGCGCACTATCAGTCCTACCACAGGATATGTACCCAAAGAGCAGTGTACAGCAACAGTGGTCCCTCACCACAAAGGGGGTGCCTGAATGGATACTGCAAACTATCACCCCTCAACCCCAACTATCTAGGTTGGCAAAGTAATGGAGAGGATGATCATGGATCCCAGGAATAACGACATTGGGTACCTACAGACATTGGACCCTACCCAGTGTGGCTGTCATAGGGCAGATCCTGCCCCTTACACATGTCTGACTCATGTGAAACATGCACCAAGGCCATTGATGTGGGGAATGTGGATCACACAGCCTATGTGGACCTTGCTAAACCCTTCCATACAATACCCTAGTTGGCAGTACAGATAAGCTCACCAGCCTAAATATAAACCCCTATGCAAGTAGATGGGTTGCAAACCAACTCAAGGACAGAACTGACCTGGTCAGACATGCTGCAGCCATGTCAGACTGCAAACCAGGTACAACTGGCATCCCACAAGGCATGGTCCTGGGACCTCTCTTGTATGCTATATATGTCACATAGGTACAGGCCAACATGTAAGGACTCCGTCTGAACAGGTTTGCAGAGGACTACAAACTGCCCACCATATATGACCCTCCAGCTGACACAAGCAACCTATAAAAGGCACACATAGAAGCAAACAAGTGGTGCCACAGCCATGTCAACAAGCTAAATGCAGAATAGTGTATAGTCATCCCCTCTGGAAACACAGTACATGGCCAGAAATTACCACATAGGTGTTAACCCAGTAAGTACATCAGGAGCAATAAGAGACCTGGGGACACAAGGTGATAGATATCCTGCATGTGATAACCATGTGTCTGTAGTGGTTGCAGAAACATACCATATACCCACCTAATCATGAAGGTAAGCACAGCAAGGTCAGGGTAGGTCAATGTGCCTCTCCAGTCATCCATCAGCAGCCTCACAATTGCGTACAATGGCCCTTGAGGGATGTACCTTAGCAGACACCTGCATCAACTGGAAAGACCCCACAAATACCCCACCAGGAGGATCACAGAGCTGTAACAGATGCTGTGTGTCACCTGATTAAACAATCTGCAGCTCCACACAGTGCCATACCACCTGGCTGGAGCTGAACTGTGCCTGATGTATAAAGCCATGACCAAGCTGGTATCAATGGACATTTGGCACCATGTAAAATCTGAATGCTGGTGACCTATGCAGCTGACAGGCCTGAACCCCAGCACAGACATAAACAGGACATGCTGTACCGATTGGTCCATAACCCAGAAGCTCACTCCACTCACGACTACACTCCCAGCACAGGTTATCCAGGGAGTCCCTCATTGACTGTTATCCAGAGGAATCATGATGACTGGATGGGAGATGGTAGGTGTACCCTGGATATCACCTGTATGTCACGGGTAGACAGAAGCACAGCACACTAACCTTGACATATGTCATGGCAAACACCAGTAAATGTATGTTGCAGGACAAACACTCTCTAACATTACAAATGGACTAGGGCACATGGCCATTGTTTGTCACTGTCCACACAAGCTGTGGAATACATTAACAATGCCAGACAATCATGTACTATGCTGTCCATATCTGAACAAAATGCAACATGGTCATATCTGCACAACTGGCCCTCAACCAGTCTGGTGTGCTCACTATAAATATTACAAGCAGTGATAGGACTGAAACCGATGATACTGTCAACCACAGTGAAAGTACTGCACCAGTACACTATACGAAAATACAACTGTTTGATCAGTAGGAAAGGATGTTGACAACTGTATGCAAACTATCCCATGGTGACCCTGCAGGCACAGCATAATGCCTGTAAGGTTCAGACACAAAGCAGTTGGGCAGTAAGAACACAACCTGATGTCCAACACTCAACTGTACATGTGAAATATAGATGGCATCCACACACAAACACAAATGTGGTGGACCACAGATCGCAACATAAGGAAAGGTCACACTGGGCATGCTCGCACACTTAGATAAATGAGATGTATCAGTCAAGAAGCCATAGAAACTGTGAACTGGGCATGCTCACACACTTAGGCCATGTAACAGTTCAGCAGTTGCACACACATATCTGGCATTTGTATGTGTTAACACAGGAACCTCCCACAATACAGAAATCTGCCCAGTGCACACAGTGAAATTACAACAGAGACATAAGTAAAGTACTGGATCCCACTCATATGCAAACATCATCCACAGTACACAAGTTGTTCATAGAGATAGGGAAGACTATGGCAATAAAGACCCACAAACAGTATATGAGCAAAAGATACTTGCATCTGACAGGTAAACATATGGCCGTAGAGTGCAATACTAGGCTGTTGTCCCTAGGGAATACAGAAAGCTATCCACAGTGTATTTGGCATCTGCCTCCACAGTACAGTAGGCCACTGTGCCTGTGCAAAGTTAATGCATAGATATGCTCTCCCCTGTACTGATGGATAGTAACAGATGTACATACCTCTTCATACATAATGATGTCAGCACACTATACATATGTCAGGAGCAGAAATGATACCCAGTAATTTGAATAGTGCGCTCTGCTACTGCGTCTCTCACAAGTGTCATAACATAGTTAGGTAGGGGTTTGTATCCTGCAAGTGCTCAGTGTGTGTGTGACTGTGCGGGGGGGAGAAGTGTGTGTGCAATTCTATGTGGAAGAAATATGTCCCTTTTGGCAACTATTACTACACAACACATGCTGCATATTCCACTGTCTAAACACTGATGATGTCAGCACCCTATAAGTACAGCAGGAGAAAGCAATCCTCCCAGTAATGCAAATAGCGTGACCTGCTACTGCGTCTCTCACAAGTGTCATAACATAGTTAAGTAGGGGTTTGAATCCTGCAAGTGCTCAGTGTGTGTGTGACTGTGTGGGGGGGGTAGTGTGTGTGCAATACTATGTGTAAGAGAAATGTCCCTTTTGGCAACTATTACTACACAACACATGCTGCATATTTCACTGTCTAAACACTGATGATGTCAGCACCCTATAAGTACATCAGGAGAAAGCAATCCTCCCAGTAATGCAAATAGCACACTCTGCTACTGCGTCTCTCACAAGTGACCTAACATAGTTAGGTAGGGGTTTGTATCCTAAAAACGCCATGTGTATTTTTGTCACACAGTTTGTCCATGTGTGTGGGGTGCTGTTCCCAATATTGCACGACATACATTATATCAGTAATGTCAATGCACACATGATGTATGTGTGTGCCACCTACACATATGTACCTGTGAACTGCAATAGTTCCCATGTCCGAAGCCTGCCTCATGTGAATACATGGAATATGCATTAGACAACTGTATGACTGTGGTGTTCTGTGCAGAGGCTGCATGCGGTATGTGAATATACAGTGTGGGTTGTAGATGGTGTCATCCCACCAGCGAGAGATACATGACTGGTCTGGTGCATATAGTCCACATGTTGGAGATGAACAGGTGCAGCATGTTGTCACCTCTTGTGGGAGTGGTAACAAGATCTTCCATAGCAATGCAGGGAATGAATGTTAAGAACCCTTCAGATAGGGTCTTGGAGCTAGAGTAATGCTCACACTCTATGTTTGGGTAGTCGCAGTCCACCCATATAATGGTGTTTGTAGAGACTGTCATATTCCCAGTGTTGTCAGGAAGGCCAAGTGGGTTTCCTGTGTATGGGAGGGTGGTGTGTGCCAGGCTATGAACCTGAAGGCAGTCTAACCCACTGTTAGTTGCACATGGATAGGCTCTGATGCTTTGTGCTGTGCCACCAGCCTGGGGGTGTGTGTATCTGAGGTGCCTTTGGATACATCCCCCCTGTTCTGGTTTGGTGCATGTGTAGGGGATGACAAGCATGGTATGAGGTACGACCTGGCAGTGATGGGGTGCACCTCGGAGCCGTGTACCAGGAGTCTGTTACTGCACGGATATTGCTGTACCCCATGATAAGGACAGTTTCCACTGCATGCATCTTGAGGTTTACACTGCTGCTGTTGAGTAGCATTTCTATTAGTGTCCTATCCCGTGTGATACCTGTGTAGGTGGCTATGTAATGTCAGCCTTGCATACAAAGGCACTATGTGTGTAGCAACAGCCTCTGCCAATATACAACGGCCCATGGGTGACAGGTGCAAGCTGTCCTAAGCAAAGCAATGTGGCTTGTCCAGCATGTAATCCCACACTGACAGGCATTGAATCCCCTTTGAATGTCACTGAAACATGTGTTAATTGCAGAAACCTATCATCCTGTCTACATATTGTGGCAGCATTCTTGGTGAGGGTAAGATGCTACTCAAGGTCAGGGTCATACCAGCCTGTGCCACAAGCTCAGATAGCCCCTCTATGTCCCCTAACATGTAGTCCAGGGAGGTGCATCAGAGGTCATACACACTGGCACAGACAATGACTGAGTCATACTTCTACATGCCTTGGAGTGACCGGTATGCTTGTGTTATGTGGTGGATCATAGTGCCCGACGGGCATCTCAGCATGACCTTCACCTTGTTCAGCCTGGTGAGCAGGACCTCTGTGTACCTGACGATAGAGGTACCTCATACAACTGTAGCAGGTGTGTTGTCAAGCCGTATGGCCTGTGACTGTTTGGCACACAGGCCTTGTGAGCTATGTGTTGCACGTGCTCTGCTCTGGCTTAACGTTTGCTTGTGTGTCTGCTTTGCAGGTGTCAGCTGCTCAGGCAGGATGCTATTCTGAGAGTCCAATAATGTACCTGTGTGTTTCTGTGTTTGGATTGCGGTCGTGGCAGGTCTATGGGAGACTGGAACTGTATTCACTGTAGTATCCCACTCCACCTGACGGGGTATGCCAGTACTGAGTTAAGAGAGCTTAGCCCCCAGTTTGGCTATGTGGTTGCATCTCTCACATGTGTTGTAAGTGTATGGGAAGGGGAGAGGGTTGTCTGTGTACATGAGGCAGCTGTAACATTGCCACATGACTCACAGATTCACCAACTGGACCAGAGAGTAGATTGGCAGGTGACCTTTGCACATGCTACCATAGCATTGTGAATCCCATACTAAGTAACGGCACATAGGGCCAATGGGGAACAAGGTACTCAAGGTGAGTACGTGAGGGTGTAGTGCTCCTGATTTGTTAGTGCTGGCATATATGAATGCTGTCTTGAGCAAATGTGAGGTAAGTCATATGCAATGTGTTACAGGCAACCTACATGCAAACAGGACAAGCAGTCATGTTCTGTCAAGTGAGACATGGACAGCAGTACAGTAAGCAATACAGATGTCACTAGGGATCCACAGAGGCACTGTAAATCTGCACTGCAGGTGGAATCAGTGTTTCAGGGACATAACAAGCAAACATGCATACAAACAAAGGTACAGTCAGCAGGTCTGTATGCAGACTATGCTACAACAAACAAGGTGTATGACTTCCAGTAGGTAACAGTGCATATATGCAGGCACTATAAGCCTGTACCCAGACATTCACAGGTCAGACGGGCTGGGTCCAGCCACACCCGCCACAAGTGTATAGACCACATACCTCCGTAATGTTGAATAACTGGCCTGATACCCAAGTGCTCATACCTGTAATAATACACATGTCAAATAACGGACACTAAGCCCTCATTCAGCAGTTCCAGACTTAGTATGATGTATGCTACCTGTCCTGGCATCACAGTATCCTTGACATGTATGGAGACTCTCCCTCCTGTCATAGTTAGTTCTGTGTTTTGGTGCTCTCATGCATGGTATGAGGTGTGACCTTGTAGTGCTAGTGTGCTCTTGTGAGCCTTGAACCTGTTGTGTAGTACTGCACAGATATCAACATCCTCAAACATCCTCATTGCAAAGTCGAGTGTGGACAGCATGCAACCCGCAGTTGACATGACCATCATTGAGTATCAATATGTACATTGTCGTATCCCCTGTGCTACCTATGTAGGTGGCCATCTCTTGACAGCCTCACCACCAGTATGCAAAGATGTGCAGACAGTAGACTATGGTAATTACTATGGGTGTACAAAACAATACAATGATATTCATACTGTAACTGCATCAGGCATGCTGGTATATACCCACAATGATATCATTATACTGTACTGTTGTCAACATCATACTATTACAACGCTTCAATGTAGTCACCCTGTGCATCAGCACCATGTTAACCTGTTCCTGCACCGATGTTACAGATTGCAGGAGGTGGCACAGTTTCATCATATGCACAGGGTGTGTACCTGGTATGCCTGAGTCTGCCACTGATACAACCAATTGACATGTCTGTGTGTGTGTGTTGGTGAGGGACAGCAGTACAAGATGGGGCAATGTTGATGCAGTGTGTGCGTGTATGCGGTAGCTCTAGGTGTTATCACTTTGCATGTGTGTATGAATGCACACAGTCCCACCTCATGGCTGCCATATACAGGTGTTTGTGGACAGCCACAGACTGTACCTGCCAGGTCATACAGATCACTGCCTGTGGCCACGGATGCGGTACCTGTGCCTGGCAGGGGTGCTATGGACCATATCAGGTACTAAGCCAGACTGGGTACTGTCATCAGAAGCAGGTGGTTGGTGACTGGAGACAGGTACCTGTTGGGACTATTCAGCGCTACGTGCACCTGGTCTCCTGGGGCGGTCTGATGACAGCACAGACCCAGCATTGCTGAGGCTGCTGCTGGCACTATGTGAGCGGCCGCGGGCCTGTTGTCATCTGCGACGGCTGCCAGCTGCTGCTGTTGCTGGCATACGGCCACGTCGACGCCTCAACCATCCACCATTGCCCTGGCTCATGGACATGTAGTTGTGGAACAGATCTAATGTGTCCCCCCAACGTCTGTCAATGACCTCGGTGAAGTTACGGATGGCAGCCGCAACATCACGCATACTGTCACTCATAGCTGTGCGACATTCTCTCAGCTCCCTCAGACCCTGTCTGGTGTACCGTTCCATACGTGACTGTGCCTGCATTACAGCCCGAAGCATAGCTGTGGTTGAAAGACCTCTGTGGGCATGTCTGACAGGGGCGGTATGCCCACGGATGCTCCCACGAGAACCCCTGGATGTCTGCCTGTGTGGCACCATGTCAGGACCCTGGCCATGACTGCTGTGTGGGGATGCATGTGCCACCGATACCACATTACCCTGGTCAATTCCCACTGTATCCTGTCCATCACCTAGGGACATTGATGACAAAGGATGTATTGGCAGGATGACCGTGCGCATTGATGGGGTCGACAGCTGTGTAGTGTCAATTGGCTGAGCAATGACGGACCCTGGCACACCTACCTATGCCATTACACAGGTATCATCATTATCACTATCCACAGCAGCTGATTCAGGTTCCCTGCTGCACAACACCAGAGCAGCACCAGAACCTGTGGGAGTAAGACAGGAAACACAGTATACAATGTGTACACCATGTCACCACTGATACACACATGCACACATGCACACATGGGCACATGCACACATGCACACATGGGTACATGCACACATGCACACATGGGCACATGCACACATGCACACATAGGCACATGCACACATGGGCACATGCACACATGCACACATGGGCACATGTACACATGGGCACATGCACACATGTGCACATGCACACATGGGCACATGCACACATGGGCACATGCACACATGCACACATGCACACATGTACACATGCACACACCTCAGTATATGAGATATCAACACACAGACACAAACACACCTGCAATCAAACACATAGCTCTACTGCTTCAGCCTATTATTACTGTTAGTATCAAGAGTATTGAAGGTAATGGTATTACACACTCACCAGCATGGATAGGCTGCCTTGCTGTTACACCAGAGGGACCTGCAGAAAAGAGAAATTTATTGTCAGTGGGCACAACTGTGCCATTGATACTGTGGGTATGATACAGTTCAGTAGTGCAACAATTAGCTTCCACAGGTCTACTGCTGATATTGAGAATATCACTCTTGCACAATAATTACCAAGATTACAGCTACAAAACAGGGAGACACCTCACACATGCATAACCTAACAGTGTACAGAACGGTCAACTATACACATGGCATGTTACCTGCACACTCCGTGTCCTGCTGCTGGGTGGCTCCAGCCTCCATCATTACACATGTATGCTGCTGCTGTTGCTGTTGGGCTGGAGCCACAACACTTAGGAGTAGTCCCTCCAGTCTGGTGAGGGGGGATGTCTAGACACCCCACCACCTGTGGCAAGCTGCTGCCTGTGGATATCCAATGTGTACACAATGTCACCACTGATACACACATGCACACATGCACACTCTAATTAAATCACTGCAGTGATGGCGTACCTGCTCATATGTCCGGTTATGTGTGCCTATGTCATTTACCCGATGGACCAGGTCTTGCCACAGTGCAGCCCTCTCCTGCT
Source organism: Protopterus annectens (assembly GCF_019279795.1). Taxonomy (NCBI): domain Eukaryota; kingdom Metazoa; phylum Chordata; order Ceratodontiformes; family Protopteridae; genus Protopterus; species Protopterus annectens. The sequence goes on along the minus strand of NC_056726.1, from coordinate 1,703,485,334 downwards.
GGCTCTGGCTGGTGCGGGAAAAGAGAATTGCGAAATCCCACACCAGGCTGTGGTGTATCTCTTCCTCCTCTGCAGCGGAGTACTCAGGGTTCTGCTGGTGAACCATAGCCCTGAAAAGGAGAAGGAAAATATGTCAGCAATATCTGTCAGCAAACTATGGCACACATAATACACATAATACATGACTGTAGTGATATAACTTAACCACCATATATAGCATCTGTCTATCTATTGGGGGATACATATGTAAATGACCAGATATCAATGCTCATCCGACAACTGTGCAACAGTACCTGGCACACTCCATACGACAGACTAGTATACTGCAGCAGTCAGCACACTGGTTCAGGTACAATGCACAACCTCACACTGGGAGTTTGTATCAAGGTACTGTGTGGGGAACATTATCAGCCCATGCACTGCACACAATGCACGTTACATATTTCACTGGTAATGCACACTACTCTTACTTGCCATACCCCTACCTACACCACAGTGACATACAGGGTAACACAGCACAACATATGGCAATGTAGTATGTGTTGATCACAATACCTCACACATCTGTCTCTGGCCTCACACCAAGGACACATACTACCATGACAGACAGACAGTCATGTTGAGCAATCACACCAGTACATAACATGCACCCAGTTACTGGCACACTCATTCCACCTTACATATTTCGTTTGCAATGTGTTCATGGGTGTGCATTTTGTCTTAGGTAGGTAGTATGCTTTTGGACCTGGCTCTACAGCAGCATGCTGTTATGCTACCCTGCTCCTTGTGACACAAGTGGTATGATCGTACCTGCTCCTTACAAACAGTTACACAGAGTGACTCATATGGCATATTACCTATCTGCATACCATTCAGCAGGGGTATGTCTGACATCTACTCATGGGGAGCCTTGCTTCTTAATTATGTGTGGTTTACTACAGGGTATGTTGTATCTGTGGGTAGGGTCCTGTACCTCCACCATGTGCTGTATACTGCAGTGACAAGTACGACAGACATAGGTAATTTGTGTTGTGGATGTTGGAGGTGTTACCATGGTTGTTAGACACCTGTCATGGGTGTGACCGTACTATGTATATCCAGCAGTGGTAACCTCTATGTAGGTAGTCTGTGTGCGCTCTGTGGTCTTGTCAGTCACTCTGCACAGGTATTGTGTTTGAGTGCATTGACACAGTTACTTGCATATGTCTGTGTCCTTCTCCATATCTGTAGCTGTTATGGGAGGTACATACCGTGTAGGACATTGTGGTGTGTAGAGGGGTACAGTGACCTACATGTCCATAGCTGACACACCATGTCCACTGTCACCTTCCATGTACAGGTATTACAGGACTAGTGTGCCACTGTGTATGTCAATGGGGAGCCTATTGTACACTTGCTGCCCCTGTTCCCCCCTGACACATGCAGTGGTGGGCAGGCATGCACATATGTGGTGGTTACTGGTGTCAGTGTCTTGTATCCACACTGGTGTTCACTCCACGCCTTTGACACCAGGCACCTATTGCAATACATCTGCACACATGTGCCTCACACAGTATATATATATATATATATATATATATATATATATATATATATATATATATATATATGGGTCTACTTCATTTGGTCGACAACTCATATGACTGACACTCATTTGCCCGACAGCTCATTTGGTTGACAAAAAGTATTCAAGGCAAAAACCTGGGATTTGCCCCCCTCCCCACTGTTGTGCGACCGTGGAGTTGTTATATATAGTTGGGGGGGTGTGGGGGGCAGAGCCCCCCACATTAGGGGGGGGGTGGGGGGGGCGAACCCCCCCACCTAGAATGTTTGTCGACCAAATGAGCTGTCGGGCAAATGAGTGTCAGTCATATGAGTTGTCGACCAAATGAAGTAGACCCATATATATATATATATATATATATATATATATATATATATATATATATATATATATATATATATATGTATATATATATTGATATGTATATATATATATATTGATATGTTTATATCTGTATGTATATATATATATATATATATATATATATATATATATATATATGTTTGTATATATGTATATAATATGTATATATAGATGTAGATATATACATATAGATGTGGGGAGAGAGGGGGAGAGAGTGAGAGAGAGAGACAGAGGGAGAGTGAGAGTGAGAGGGGGTGGGACAGAGAGAGAGATAGTCATATACAGACATATCTGTTGTCAGTCAGATCTATCTGTATATGTATCTACATATATCTATATATGTATGTGTGTATTACATATATCTGCACGTACATATTCTACCAATCTCGATGTCTGTGCAGTAAGTGAAACCTGGTTCAAGGCTCCTGAGAGCACACCAGCGGTACCAGGCTATACCTCGTATCATGTGTTTTGGCCCCAAAACTCGGGTCAAAACAAAAAGGGAGGGGGAGTATCCATATTCATGAAGGACACCCACACCTCCAGGTTAGTGGCAACACATGAAGCATCAGAGACCATCCAGGTGCAAATAACCATAGGCAAACCTGCTATACAACTGGTAGTATGTTACAGACCACCCTCCCAATCTCAGGAACCACAGTCAGCCTTCCTGAAGACATTGGAGGATATGAATGTCCCACCACACACCATCATATTGGGAGACTTCAACCACCCTAACATACACTGGGTGCATTATTCTAGCCCAAACACCCTATCCCAAAGGTTCCCGGCATTCACCAAATCAAATGCAATGGAACAGCTAGTCACCTCTCCCACAAGGGGAGATAATATACTAGACCTGATCATCACAAACATGGGGACAATGTGATACACACTGGAAGTATACCCCTCACTAGTCACATCTGACTACAGACTAATCACCCTGGACATACATATCCCACCTCCCCAACAACACAAAAGACTACAGTGGGAAATCTCTCACATGCCAACTTTACACGTCTTACAACTGAGTTGGTATCCTTTAAGCCCACTGGGCCAGTGGAAACCACATCCCACAATGCAGACTCCTTCACAAATGCTTTCTATGGACATCTCCAAGAATGCATGGATCATGCAATCCCAAATAAAACCAAGACCCTCTCCACCAAGGGCAGGCGTCCTGTCTGGTGGACCCCAGCCATGAACAAATTGTATAACAACAGAAGGTAGCTACTGCACGACAGAGCAGAATTCCATAAAGATAAGGCATCTCTGATCAGCACTAGTAGAAAGATACGTTCTCTCATACAAACATGCAAGGCCAACAATGAGAGGGACATCGCTATGGACACTACAGATAACCACAAGGCCTTCTTCTGCTATGTTAGACACCTGGGTGGAAACCCTCAGATATGTTCAGAGTTAGTTCACAGTGACAAAAGCTACACTAAACACACAGATATTGCCAACATTCTGGCAGACAGGTTCAGTGCAGATTTCTCCCCTCCCTCACCCCCACATGAGGAATTACTTATCCCAGCTGACTGTAACCTCCCTGTCATCTCAGATGTCCAGCTGAGAACCGCCCTCAGCAAAGCTGTAAACACAGCATCAATGGGACCCGACGGTATCTTAGGTTGCATGCTACCTGAACTCCAAGAGGAGCTAAACCCGCACATAAAATGCTATTCAACCATAGCCTTACAACAGCATATGTACCTGGACACTGGCATACAGCAACAGTAGTCCCACTCCACAAAGGAGGCACCTCTACAGACCCTGGTAACTACTGCCCCATAAGCTTAACCAGCCTGGTCTGCAACGCTATGGGAAGAATCATTATGGAACTCATACACAGAGACATTGGGGACTTACAGACACTTGATCCCACCCAGTTTGGCTTTGTAGAGGGCAGATCCTGCCTCATGAACCTGGTTGACCTTTTCAAATTAGTCACTAGAGCCATTGACGAGGGCACAGCGGTCCATACAGCCAACCTGGACTTGCCTACGGCTTTCGACACAATACCCCACTCTGGCATCATAGACATGCTCAACAGCTTAAATGTAAATCCATATGTCACAAGATGGGTTGCAAACTGGCTAACGGATAAAAACCCTAAAGTCAAACTCACTGGTGCCATGTCAGACTCAGAGCCAGTCACAAGTGGTGTCCCACAGGGCTCTGTTCTGGGACCGCTCATGTTCAGCATTTATTTCTCAGATGTGGAAGCACACATGGCAGGGTAGTGGCTGACAATGTTCAAAGATGACTGCATACTAGGCGCCATAGTCGATACACCAGATGACACATACATCCTACAGAAAGGCCTCACGGAAAACGACAACTGGTGCCGGAGTCATGGCCTTAAACTGCATGCCAAATAATGTATAATCATACCCTTTCAGACGGACAAGGTACCCACATATTATCACATAGACAGTAACCCACTGATTTCATACAAAGTAATCAGAGACCTGGGGACACTAATTGATACTGACTTCTCATTTAACACCCACGTTGCCAAGGTGGTTGGATAGACTTCCTACCTTGCCCACCTTATCATGAAGGGATTCACTGCCAGATCAAAAGAGGTCATTGCACCCCTATACTCCTCCCTTATCAGGCCCATGACTGTGTACTATGCCCCATTTGGTATGTACCTCACCTGGCACTTGCAACAGCTAGGGGGAAACCATAGGTACGTCACCAGGAGGATCAGGGGTCTCCAACAAATGTTATATGCTGCCAGACTAAAGAAACTCATGCTCTATTCCATAGCATACCGCCTATATAGGGGTGATCTGTGCCTGACGTACAAGGCCATGTCCAATCAGGTATTGATGGACATGTTTCACCTCGTACAATCCAAATCCATCAGAACCACAACAGCTACAGATTTAAACCTCAGCACACATATGAATAGGACATGCTTTAGGGACAGATCCATAACTCAGAGGCTTCCCATACTGTGGAACAGGATCCCAGTTCATGTTAGGCAGTGACCCTCACTGACACTCTTCATGTGAATTCTTGACGAGTGGATGGGAGATCATAGGTTTACACCAGGGGTCATCTCTGTGTCACTACTAGACAGAGGCACAGTAAACTAATGCTATTATGTACGGGGGTCTTCACTGTGTCACTACTATACAGAGGCGCAATTTTCTAAATCTATTCTATACACTGTCTGCAGATAGCCTAGTATTAAACTATGACACTGTGAAACTATATATGTCTATGTATTTCTACATCCCTCTCTATCTATGTATACACATATGCATATTATATATATATATATATATATATATATATATATATATATATATATACATATCTCAATATACATACGTATACACATGTTAGATATATATATATATATATATATATATATATATATATATATATATATATATATATATACTCCTTTTTAGTTCCACATATGTATACACACAGTAACGTACTGATGAACATCCATTACTGTACAACCTACTTGTACATTGCACTACAACCTACATTGCTATGTGCACATAGCTCTCGTCACATACATATGCATGTTGAGCCTTCAGTGACAGTTGCAGTATGTCCCCGGCCCTATGCACATCCTCATATACATAGATACAGACCAATATCACATCTGGAGGGTTCACAGTATGTAGAGTATTATAGTAGTACTTTACATTACCTGTGTTTGTTGCAGCTGTTTGCGTAGGCTTGCAGTTACTTGGCCTGCTGTCAGCCTCTTTGTTTTGTTGTTACTGTTTTTTTTTTATTTTTCTCTTTCTCTTTCTCTCTCTCTCTCTCTCTCTCTCTCTCTCTCTCTCTCTCTGTCTCTACCTCCAGAGGGTGCAATGAAAGTATTGCATGTGTGGACTGGGAGTACAGGTTGCTTTTGTAGGTATCTGCACATGTCCATGTGATGGCCTCTGCACCAATTGTTAGCTAGCATTTACTAATTGCATGCAGCCTGTTGTGTAGTGATTGCAGTTCTCACTGTGATTACAGGACAGTGCTATAAAAAGGTCTGGTAGGTAGGCGTAGCCCTTTCAGATTATCAGGGTGGGGACCATGCTGGTTTGCTGTGGACACTGTTCTGTGAGTGTAAGGGTTGGTATGTCTCTCATATTTCAGGCTGTGTTGTAGACACTGCAATGCATGTTGTTCTGTAAGCTGAGTATTCCTTCCTCCAGTGTCCTCTTCTCCGTGTGTATGTAAACTGACACCTACGACTAGTAATACTGTGTATATGGGTGTGTGTGCTTTCCTGTGGGGATTGTGGTGTAACTGGTATATAGCAGTGGCTCTTGCAATCTGTTGCTATGGCTTCAATATTTGGCCTTTACATTCACTCCTTGTATGCCTGCTAGGTGTTTTCCTGTAATGTGTTGCTATGGCTTTCCTATTTTCCATTTACATTCACAGCTTGTAATGCTTGCTAAATCTGTTCGGGCAGCAATTCCCTATGTGTTTGTTGTGGTAGGGTGTTACTGCATGCAGTGTGGTCTGGCCATGGTGTGGGCCTTGACACTTACAAGAGTATTTGATCATGCTGCTGAGCAGGCCTTGGATACTCTAAGGTGCATCTTTTATCAGCCTCATGGAATGGTACATATCAGTGGGATACTCCAATGAAATATTCTGATATTCTGCAGTTGTGACTGTGGGTTATTTCAAGCATATGTATTAGTACACCATTTGTGACGTGCAAGTGGTGCATACTTTCAGTCATTCATAGTTACCATTGCATGTGCAGTTACACCTTTCTGCCTACTGTTAGTACATTTGACAGGGTGTCAGTGGGGCACAGTTGACATTTGTTTTCACATCAGGGACATCCCTGTAACTCAGTCACAGTTGCTATGTCTGATCTCTTAACTATTCAACTATGGCAGTGTTTATCCTGCTCTGAGTATGTGTGTGGCTTGCCAGATGCTACTGTGACATTATTACCTAGTAGCTACCAACTAGCATGGCTGTTTCTCATCACACAGTACTATTTTACAAATCCACTAGATTTGACAGTGAATATACATCACATGCTTTGTGTGCTAGACTTGCTATATTCCCTTTAAATTAATTCCTACTATTTTATGATATATTTCTTTCAGCATAATGTTCTTGTATAGCAGTCATGTCTTAGTGGTAAGTCATGCAGACTAGTGTTTCCAAGGTCCTGGGTTTGAGACTGAGGGAGGTATTTTATTTTGCTGCTGAGAAAACTACAGGCCTTGTCATTCAGAGTGACTAAGGCACTTTTAAGCAGTTGCAAGTGGGTTAGCGCTGGTTTGCGTGGAGGTCACGCATGCTCACTGCCGCTTAGCTTTGCACACACGCGTTTAGCTAAGCGCACAGAAGCGCACTCCTGCTTACTACTGCTTAACAGTGCTTACTCTCGCGCACACCCGCACTATTTTCTTTTAAAGAAAAGAAAATGGGGAGATAGGAAATTGGTGAAAAAGGGGGCACAAAGAGGGTAGGACAGTAGGAAAACAAGCTCGGGTTTTGCAGGAGGGATGTAGGAAAGGCTCATAGCTGCCCATTTCTTTGTCAGCAACAGCTGTGCATATGTTTGTAATTTGGTGTGAAATTTGAAACCTTCTACCCCTGAGAGAGGTGTGAGGACAACAATAATATTTGTTGTATAGCCAATTGCAATTGCCAGTTTATATGTCCAGCAGACATGTGTGCAAAATGGGAAGCTATGTATGGGGCGTAATTTTTTTGTGGGTACAGAGTGCCCTTTTTTTTTTCAGGTGAGAATGGTATGTCAGGTACAGGAAGTCGGTATAGCTGGGGAGGTAGGTAGGGGAGGTTAACAGACAAGACAAACAAGACGCACACAGGGGTGGTGTATGACACATGTGGGGGGGTTACACAATTGACGGGGACGGATGTTTGGATATCTCGAGCCCATGAGCCCACAGATGGTAACAGTGGAACTCAGATCCCCACCCATGGGCAGTTGCCACTGTGCCTTCAATGCCCAGGACGAGGCTGTGCTGGGGGCTGTGTAGGACAGGCAGCAGGCACGCCCATGAGTTGTGCCACCCGTGCCTCAAGCTGGCGTAGGGGCCCAAGCACAGCATGCCGGATCTCCCTATGCACCACAGTCCGGACACTACGGAGGGTGAGTGGATGTTCTCCTCCGGCCACGCTTGCAGAGGGGGGACGAGCCCCATCCCCTGCAGCGCTTCCACCTGCAGATGGCACAGGGCCACCGGAGGAGGGTCCGGCCTGGGCACTACTGCCAGGTGCACTCGCCAGCTGAGGTGGGAGAGGTGGGTCCGCTGGAACCCGCCTTCCCTGTCATCCTATGTTTTGCATTATTTAATGACAGTTTGGGTTAGTAACGTGCAATACCATTCACAATTAGTTGTAACAGCATGCATTAGTATTCCCATTAACCAAACACCTATAAATTCAAGCCGTTGAACAGCAAGCATAACACATGCATATTTGAACAACAATACACGATCCAACAACATGCAGGGCTGAGTGATGGCAACAGGCCATCAGGTTTGGATGTATGAACAGGGCACATGCATCAGCGTACATGCAAATATGTATGGACCAACAGGACAATTGTCCAGGGGAGTTAATTGTGAATACACATGCCCATTTCACATGGAATGGATTATTTGTGGTTATAGGGTAGGGTGAAGAAATATTTCATTAACAAATTCAGATACCTATACATATGCTGTACATTTCTACTAGCTGCAGTTATATACACACTACAGGTCTGACTACAGTTTCCTATGTGTAAACGTATGCATGTTGGTGATAGAAATGTTACTGCTACATCAATATACATTTCATTTTTATTCATACACATTCATATCTGGCTCTGTTCAGCTACATCATCCTGCTACATTTGCTTTATATGCCTCTAGACAACTGTGGATGTTTGGTATTTCATACAACCATACTATCTGCATATTGCAAACTGAGAGCAACATATCCAGATTTTGGGACACACATTCCAGTTTCAGTACTTGTTTCCTCACATTTTGCTGTTTGGTTGTGCCTGTCACATTCATTTCATTCTGTACTGACTGCAGTATACTTTATTCAGGAGTTATTACTACTTTATTGGTGGATTCATACCTCTTTCTCACACTCTCTCACTTGTTTTATTTTTACAATTCAGGATGGTACTTAATTCTAGGCTTTATTGACATGTTTTACTTTTAGTTATAACAATCCTTTCCAACAGTCTCACTTGTGTCATGTTTCAGAATTTAAACGGGGATATATTTCACACATGTGTTTTACTCAGCTTGTGTAGCTGTACTTTTCAGCCTGCTGCAGGTTATGTACTATTATATTACAGGTGGAACATCTTTATTTCAGACTTGTTTCATTTTTATTTTTGGATTACAGGCTGCATCACACTTATGTAATCACACAGTACTAGCAGAATCTCTCTTACACTGTTACCTGCACTTTATATTAATAGGTGATTACACTGCACTCTTTTGCAAGTTGTCATACTTTTATCTTTTAACAGTTACAGGGAGAGAATTACTAACCTGCCTGGTGGTGCAAACGCACAAGCCTATCAGCATAGGCTTGACGATTCGCAGAACGGACACCTGCAGCTGCAATATAAATGAAGTAATATTGGAATATACATCTCCATAATATCAGCTAGGTTAACTTTCTACATAAATAATTACATGTAACTTACTCAGTAGTGGGGCGTTGGGCATTTGCCGGGCCTCCTGGATCCAACGGTTCAGTTGGTCCTGCTTCCGTCTCTTCAGGTCCGCATGGTGGTGACGGACCTGTTCACCGGTCCTTGGTATTCCTGTGGCACTGGTGAGATCATGTGCCAACCGGTCCCATGCCTCAGCCCTATATGCTCCCCACAGGACCTGGCCCTGCATGAGTTGGGCCTCATGATCATGGACGAGGAGCCAAACCATATATTTGGACTCCTCAATGCCCCACCTCTGTGCTCGGAAGCAACTACCCTCTCCTACACCTACCATCCTGACTGCAAATCGGTTCCACAATCAGTTATGCTGTGTATTCCTGCCTATGGGGCTTATATATGCCGTTTTTCCTGCACTTATCTATGATTGGCCATTTTGGAAATGTATCTGCTTCACAAAGCCTGCTTTGTCATGTTTATCTTTCCTTTCATTCCTATATATATGCTATTACTGCATTTCTAAGAGCAACTGTCATGGCTTAGTGGTTCAGTACTTTGACTATGGTGCATGGTATCCTGAGTTCGAGCCTGGCCATTGCTTTTTATATTTTATGATTGTCTACACAGGCTAGGAGGTGTGTCTGTGTAAAGGCAGTTTTGATACAGCTTGCTCAACGTTGCCCGTCGGTTAGCTTGTTGGCGCGGTGCGCAGCTCCGCGCAAACGGGTCACACTGGCTTAAGTGCCGTTTGGCTGCCAGCACGCATATTACGCTCAGCTCAGCTACGGGCACACAGTTTCAGCGTGTTAGGACTCTGCTCAACCCCGGGCACTCATTTTACACCTGTTAAACCACTGCTCACCTATGGGCAGATATACTCAGCTTGTTAGAGTGTAGCTCAGCTATGGGCACTTCTGACATTTGTTTTTTTTTGTTTCACACATTTCTTCATAATACATGGCCCGTTTCATTACATTTTACATAAAAATAATTTTATACATGTACATATATGTCAGGGAATTATTTTGTGCTTATTTCACTAAAAATAAAAATTGATGTTGTGGGGGCTCGAGCCATGACTGCCTCCTCTTCAGCCGACATCTCTACCGCTACGCTATTGCTTTTTGGCTTACTTTGCATATTTAGTTCTTATATGATTTTCCACTGACTGCTAACTGCGGCTAAGTGACGGGCACACCCGCACAAACGAGCGCACTCACGGGCAAACATCTTTAAAAAATATAACATGTTCATTTTTACATTTTATGTTAATAGTCTGTGGGGGCATGTGTTGTGTTGTGTTTATTGACATTTACACGGACTCTGTCGTGGTGGTTTACTTTCGGGACTGTTACTCTTCTGGGGGCGTGTCCGTTTGCAGGGCTCACCCTACGGACACGCCCCCTACTGTCTTACATGGACCGTGTTAGCCTTAGGTGTGAGTCAGCATGCCCTCATGCATATGCATGGCTTGCTGACATCACACCGTTTAACTGCAGCCTCCGTGTAAGCCTTGTAACTCTTACACGGAGGCTTTGTGAATCCTGCCCTCTGTCTTTATACATTCTACTTTAGTATTGTGTTTTGTTTATGTTTCTTCTTACATGCATGCTGTTTTGGCCACAGCACAAGCTAAAAATAAATGTTAAAAGAATACGCTTCAGTGCACAATAGCTTTTGGTAAGAAAGTGCAAAAAACATTTAGTTCAGACTTAGAGATGTAGCAAATGCAAACCAGTTAATGGTGCATATATTTGTTTTAAAAGTTTTTGTGTGGCACAGGTATTTCAATAATATGCACAGATACTTTAGGTCTTGTTCTATAAGTATTTTTATATTAGTATTAATGTGGCTCTCTCAAAGGTATCACATAAGACATATTACGTTACCTTAAGTTATCATTTGTTCATTTATGTATTCTTTCTCTAGTACCTGTTCATCATATTCAGGTTCATCTGGGAGGCAGAGGCACACACACACACACACACACACACACACACACACACACACACACACACACACACACACACACACACACACACACACAAAATCATTCAATGAGGTGAATATGTATGGGCACTTTGGAAGATGTCCAGTTTACCTACAATTTACCTACTACATGTCTTTGGGATGTGGGAGGAAAACTGAGGACGTTATGATGACTCACATCGATAAAGGGAGGGCAGACAGATACCGCTTGTTAGAAATAATGTCTTTAAGAGAGCTAAAGAATATTTAGAAGGGAATGACCATTCTATCATACATAAATACGTTATCTGCTTTTTTTATTAATAGCAGTACTCAAAATGTTATGCTGCACAACATATTTGCTGATTTCTCTGATTCAAAATGATCACAGGACAGACATGCTACAGAAATATTTCCGTAACAAATACAGTAACATTATCAGCAGAGCAATGAATAAATGCACACTTCATTTCCAAAAACAATGCTTACTTAGAAGGGCCAAGCTGCTGTAGTCCTCAAATGGAGTGCAAGTTCATTTGTATTTATGGTTTATTTCAGAAGTTACTTGATGTATGTTGTAAGAGACACATAACAAAACTGCTGTAACAAGAAAAGATGGTTCACAGTATTGAAGGTAAGGGTGGAACCACTTATGCAGATACAGATCATAGATTTTAATGACAGACAATGGCTCATTGACCTACCCAGCCTTCCAGTCTGGCAACTTCACTCTTTGTTGCTTCTTCTTCATTTCTTTATTTCTTTTCTACTTTTTTATCCAAAATGCAGTATTTTTGGAATTTTGTTTTAGTGGGACGGGTGGCCATTTGCTTATTTTTTTGAAGAAGGGAAGCTTGAAAAGTATTCAAGGAAGTTAAATGTTTAGTAGGATGCTGACATTCACAAGCAGGGGCAAATTCACAAACATATAGTACAAACAAAGACTGAAAATGGAGGTACAGAGACACTGATAGCAAGGGGGAGGCAGCGGTTTGAGACAAAAAACAACAAAGTGAGGACACTGTTGATGGTAAGGATTAAGCAGTATAAAAGGGGGGGGGCACTGATACACAAGGAAGATGAACATTCTAATGGGGTTAGGGTGGAAATGACCTTTCATTGTTGCCCAGACAGTATAACATCCAGGGAGAGGTCAGACAGCCCCCTCAACATCTTCCCATTTGGGCTCTGCCTGCAGTGGTGATGGAAGGGGCAGGCAGTGGTGTGACACTGAAAGCCAAAAGAAGAGCCTTTTTTGGCAGCTGATCCAGGCGTCCAGGTACCAGCCTGTTATATCCCCACTACCACCCATCATATCCCTGTATGTGACAAATTCTTGTGATTGTGATGCCTGGGAGTACCACTGGAAAGAATGACGGTGCCTCCCACTGGTGAAGAACCACCAAATACAGGAGATGTGACATCTTGGCTGCCCTTCACTACATCCACTGGGGTGTCAACCCTTAATACATGATGCAGGTCATTGAAGTGGTGCCTGCACTGTTTCCCAGAGATGGGTATGCCAGTGGCATTAGTCACCACACTACTAAGTCTGTACCAGTCATCCAATTTACACTGGACACTCACATAAGGGCCTCCAGTCAGGTGACTGCAGATTTCCCACCATAGTAGATAAAAGAAAATTTTGTTAACCTTGCTGCATTACCATGGTACCCAGCCACACTCACTTCCCATGGAAGCCATAGGCATTCATTCAATCTCATTTCAGAGAATAATGACAAACCACTTGTGGTTGCCTGTTGACTTTTGTGGTTGTACCATGCAATATAGGGCATCAAAGTTGCATAACCTCTAGTAATGTGTCCATAATGTAATTCAGAAACTGTTGGCATGGCAGGGTAATACGAAGGTGTGAAAGACAGCACAAAGTATTTGCACTAAGTGAGTCTTGCCTAATTTTGAGAGCAGATATACTTCTTAGCACCTTAAATGGCTAGAAAAGAAGCATATGTTTCAAGATGTCCCTGTCAAGGTCACTGCCTATTCATGCATGCTGTGTGTGCTTCACAAATGCTCATGTTGAGTGTATAAGATCAAAATGGCCTCTTAGGTTATAGGTGTGATGCATAGAAAGAGAGATTCGGTAATATTCATTAGGTGATGCCCATTTAGCATAAATGCCACACTCATTGTCTTGAATTGATGTAATATAAATCCTGCTAGCTGTTATGAGATGCATCATGCCCTGGAAGACTACTTAATGGCAGTCTCCCAAGCTGCAGTCACAGGCACAGAAACTTTCTTCATTAGGAGTTTCATTTCATTCTGAAGTAAGTTCCAGCTACAAAATTTATACTCATATGTTCCCTACACCTGGAATGTTTATCTAAGACAGTATAAGCAGTGTGCATTGTGAAGCACATAGGTTCTTAGGTTCATAGGTAGGTACTAGGCTATCTGCCCGAAGGTATTTATAAGCCTAGCCAGAATGTGTTGGCTTTTGCCATCCCGTTAGATTAGTTCAGTGTGCCTCTGTCCAGCAGAGCCACTGAAGTGATCCCAGAGGTAAACTTTCTGTTTCCCATCCACATGTCAAAGTTTCTTTTGAAGAGTGTTAACGAGGAGCTCTGCCTAATGTAGATTGGGATCTTGTTCCAAAGCATGGGAAGTCTCTGGTACAGGAATCTATCTCTCCAGCAAGTCCTATTTATTGTTGTGGTGAGGTTTAGATCCCTAGAGCGTATGGCTCGTGGGGATAAGGTTTTCTTTAGGTGGAGCATGTCCATCAATTCTGGGTTGGACATGGCCTTGTATGTCAGACAGAGATCACCTCTGAGTGGGCGGTATGCAACTGAGTCCAGCTGTAATTTCTTCAGTCGAGCTGCATAGGGCATCTGTTTGAGGCCAGCGATCCTCTTGGTGAGGTACTTCTGTGGTCTTTCCAGCTGTTGCAGGTGTCTTGTAAGGTACCTCCCAAATGGGGCGTTGTACTCTCTGATGGGTCTGATGAGTGATGAGTAGAGGGGCACAATGACCTCTTTTGATCTGGATGCGAACCCTTTTGTGATTAGGTGGGCCACATAGAAGGATTTTCTAACCACTTTGGCAATGTGATTATCAAAGGTGAGATTACTATTTACTTGGGTCCCCAGATCCCTTATTACGTCTTCCATATTTAGGGGACTACCACCTATGTGGTAGTTTGTGGGTACTTTGTTTTTTCCAAAGGGGATGACTATGCACTTTTTGGCATTTAGCTTGAGGCCATGATTTTGACACCAGGTATCTGTCTCAGTGAGACCCTTTTGGAGGATGTCTGTGTCAGCCAGAGAGTCAATTATAGCCCCTAGTTTGCAGTCATCTGCAAACTTGGTCAGCCATAGTCCTTCTGTGCTTGCCTGTACCTCTGAGAAGTATATGCCAAACAGGAGGAGTCCTAGGACTGAGCCCTGGGGAATGCCACTTGTAACCAGTTTAGAGTCAGACCTAGCTCTCGCAACTCTCACCATGTGGGTTCTGTCCATGAGCCAGTTGGCAACCCAACTTGTAATGTAGGGGTTTATGTTCAGGCTGGTGAGTTTGTTTATAATACCAGAAAGGGGAATGGTGTTGAAGGCCTTTGTGAGGTCTAGGTAGGCTGTGTGTACCACCTTTCCCCTCATCTATAGCCTGGGTAACTGTCTCAAAGAAGTCTATCAGGTTTAGGAGGCATGACATGCCCTTAGCAAAGATGAACTGGGTAGGGTCCAGTGTTTGGAGGTTCCCAATGTCTCTGTTAATGTGTTCCATGATGATGCACTCCATAGTCTTGCAGACCAAGCTAGTCAGACTTATAGGGTGATAGTTCCCGGGGTCTGTTGTGGCTCCACCTTTGTGGAGCGGAATAACCATTGCTGTGCACCACTCTATGGGTATGTAGCCTTTGGAGAGGCTGAGTTGGAACAGTGTGTTTAGGTGAGGGGTTAGTTCGTATTTGAGCTTGTGTAGGACACAGCCTGGGACACCGTCTGGTCCCATTGATGCTGTGTTTTTGGCTTTGGAGAGGGCTGTTTTAACCTGAGGGTCTGTGATTTCAGGGACTCTACATTCTTCTGGTATGGTTATGGGCCCTTTTGGGGATGAGAGGGAGTAAAGTTTGCACTGAACCTGTCTGCCAGGATGTTGGTGATATCGGTCAGTTCAGTGTATTTAGTGCCATTCTGCACTAACTCTGAGCAGATCTGAGCATTGCCACTTAGATTCTTGACATAGCTAAAGAATGCCTTGTGGTTATCTTTGGAGTCTTTGGCAATTTTTCTTTCAAATCTCGCCTTGGATGATTTTATGAGGGATCGTAGTTTCTTGCTGATACTGATCAGGGATGTCTTCCCTTCTTGGGATTTTACTCTTTTCTGTACTAATTTCCTCCTTCTATTGTATAGCTTGTTTATGGCAGGAGTCCACCAGACTGGTTTCCTTTTCTTGGAGGAATGAGTCTTGGTTTTGCTTGGGATGGCATGAGCCATGCTTTCTTGTAGGTGCCCGTAGAATGCATTAGTAAAGGATTTTGCAGCTTGGACAGCATTATCCTTCAGCACTGGGGCTTTCAAACTTTCCACCTTGGTCTTAAGTAACGTGAAGTTTGCTTTTTAAAAGTTTTTCACGGTGGTTTTCTTGTCCGGGGTGGAGGCGGAATGTGGATATCCAAAGTGATTTGTTTATGGTCAGATCTAACCAGCAAAGGGTTGACCTCCGGTGTGGAACACCGGTCGCCCATGTTGGTGATGACCAGGTCCAATATGTTGTCACTTTGAATACACAAATACTGGAACACAACACAAACAGTGAACTGTTTGATGAATCTTTTTAATTCTGGTACCTCGGCCTTCGCCTTCTCCTGGAATACACTTTAAAAGATCAAACAACACCCCTTTTATACCACATCCAATTAAGTGATTCATTCACCCTGTTTAAACACTTTGTCAATTAACTCAACCATGAGGTTTTCATTTTAAAATTTCCGACTTCATTCTTATAATGATTTCTGACTTCATTGAGTATAATACCAACTGCATTGCATAAAAGTATGGTAAATCATAAACATAAGAACATTCTACTGACATTTATATATTGCCTTATTCAACTGATCCAATATAAATGTTTTTCATAAAATAGCATACATTTCATATATATTCTTAAAATGATATAACACTTGCTGCAAATGCCTATTACATGCAAACATTACAAATGAACACTGAATTCATGTGCATAAAATTCATTCTGGAAAAGTTTTTAAAATTTTCAATTTTAAATTTCCATATTCATACCATTAGGAAACAATGTTTTGTAATTGAGAATGAACCTGGATTCCATTTCTAATAATTTATCATGAAAAACTGCCTTATTACCAAAATTACT
Source organism: Protopterus annectens (assembly GCF_019279795.1). NCBI lineage: Eukaryota > Metazoa > Chordata > Ceratodontiformes > Protopteridae > Protopterus > Protopterus annectens. The sequence goes on along the minus strand of NC_056726.1, from coordinate 1,703,468,424 downwards.
AGGTTTCCCCAACACACAAAAAATAAATCCCTCAGGAACCCCCTTATGTTGCTCACAAAAATGTTTGGCCACAGGACTTTCCATTCTTTTGTGTTTTATGTCTCCCAAATGTTCAAGAATTCTGAGTTTGTCACCTCTGGTGGGAGTGCTGACCAGATGAACCAGGGCGTTTGAGTTTATAAATTCTAGGAAATGTTGGGCAAGGGAGTTAGTACTTAAGTAGTTCTCCCAGTTAATGTTTGGGTAATTGAAATCACCAAATATTAGGGTGTTTGGTAGGACCTTTATGTTTCCCAGTGTTTCTAAAAATGCGGAATGGGGGTCCTGAGACATGGTGGGTGATCTGTAGCAAGCTACAATTTGAATTGCAGTTTTGCCCGTTGCTAGTTGCACGTGGATGATCTCTGAAGCATCGTGCTGTGCCATTAACCTGGAGGTGTGGGTATCCTTGATGAATATGGATACGCCCCTGCCTTTTGTATTTCGGTTTGGGTTTTGTGGCCGAAATGTATGGTATGAGTTGTAGCCTGGTAGTGCTGGGGTGCTCTCTGGAGTGATAAACCAGGTTTCTGTTACTGCACATATATCGATTTTTTCCATACTGATGAGTGCCTTGAGTGCATGCATTTTGAGGTTCAGACTTCTGGCATTGAGGAGCATTTCCCTCAGTTTTTTTTCCCTTGTGCTATTTATGGTGGTGGGATTGTCTTTTGAGCCTTGCCTAAAAACGGCACTATGGAGGTGGCAGGAGCCTTGGGCAGTATTCGAAAGCCTAAGGATGACAGGTGCAAGCTGTCTCTAGTGAAGCAGCGTGGCTTATCGAGCATGTCATCCCAGGCGGACAGACACTGGATCCCCTTTGAATGACACCAGTAACTTAGTCAATTGTTGAAATCGAGATTTTTTCCTTTATACCGGGTTATCATTCTTGGTGAGGGCAGGATGCTACTCAGGGTCAGGATCATACCGGCCTGGGTTACGTGATCAGAGAGCTCTTCCATGTCTCTTTTCATGTAGTCCAGAGAGGTACGGCTCGGGTCATTCACACCAACATGGACAATGACAGAGTCATATTTGTACTTGTTTTGTATTGACCTGAGTGCTTGTGTTATGTGGCAGATCCTGGCACCCAACAGGCAGCTAACAGTAACCTTCTCCTTATTCAGCCTAGTGAGTGGGACGTCAGTGTGCCTGACTATAGAGTTACCTATTACTAGTATGTTGGGTATGTTATTTTGCCTTAAGGGCTGTGATTGCATGGCACACTGGTTTTGTGAAGTATGTGTTTTATGGTTTGTGTTGGGGGGTGGAGGTTGCTTGGATGGTATATTTCTAGGCTACAGCTGCATTAAACTGTAGTTATGTCAGGTTTGACAATCAAAAGGGGGCTGCCTTAGGCAACATGGGTGGAAATACATGAGCAATTCAACATTAAAGTTCCACAGCATATATTTTGTGAATAAATTGCCATATCACAGTTAAACATCATATAAATACAATTACATTTTGGGTTTTTGGGGGTTGTGC
>NC_056726.1:1703379804-1703466397 GCF_019279795.1 Protopterus annectens | reverse complement strand
AGGAATATTGCTGTGCAGTATGATTTTTAAACTTATGTATGAGTTTAAATATTTTATTTAATTGGTAATAATAAGTATGAGAAGAAAGCTTTGGTGCAAGTAACTTAAAGTTTTTAAAATTGTTAACTGCATTTCTATGGCAGAAAGTAGGGATACCCTAATATATGTAATGTCTGAACCATAATAGCCTAAGTTATTGAATCCAAATGAACATAAGAAATTATTCTTACAAATTTTTAATAAACTAATATATAGATATGCCCCCTTTTTTTTCTCTCTCTCTCTTTCTTTCTCTCTCTCTCTCTTCTCTGTTCCCATTATCAAGATTGTTAGAATGCTATTTTGATTATGAGTGTATTATACAAAATAGATGTACATAGTAATATGAGCTGTTTCTAAATGTTCTTATATGTTTATATGAAGCTGATTTATAAATTGTTTAGCTTTGTCATACTAGATAATCTAATTAAATGAGGTTAACTTTAGTTAATAATAGTTAGTATTGAATTAATTTGGTGGCAGCTGAGGTACTGCTGCTTAGGATAGGGGGATAACTTGAGTGGTATGTGCTACTCAAAGTTGGAGTTCTTAACTCCAGGCTGGGTGCAATGTTTATTCCTAATATTATTTTCACCTGTTTATTGTTGTTTGTATATAGTTCCGGCATCCACATCACATTTTATAAACTCATTGTCACTACAAATAAAAGTGAAACTTATACAAAATTCCATACGATTTTCAATAAATACAGCTATAATTAATGGTACACCTAAAGGAGGAGACATAATATCAAATATCACTTATTTTGTTAATTGTTATTCTAATTATATGTTTTATATGTTTATAAAAGCTAAATGATATATCTAAAAGGAATTTCTTTAAACATTAATGGATTGAATAACCCATGAAAAAGGGCAAGTTTAATGAGATACATTAATTTGCATAGGGCCAACTTAGTATTCCTTTAAGAAACACATCTCCTGAAAAAGGATATTGATACATTAGCCACTAATAAATATACAGTCTTGGTTAGTTCAGAACACACACAGAAAAAAAGAGGAGGGGCTATTTTATGGAATAAAAGTATGCCCATACCTAAAACTATTAAATCTTATAAAGATGATAAAGGAATGTTTTGTATGGTTACAATACAGATTAATGGAAAGACATATACATTAATCAATGTATATTGGATACCAGGAATTGGCATTAATACAGTGAAACACCATCTCAATAAGATCATATCATTTTCTATAGGAGATATTATTTTAGCAGGTGACTTTAATTGTATACTACATGAAAACGATACTACTACTGTAGGAAAAAGGAAAATTACATCTAATGCAAAACATTTAAAGGATTTTGTTAATTTATATCATTTGAATGATATTAATAATCAGATAGATTCAAAATCATTGCCATACACTTTTTTTCTAACAGATATAAAACTTATTCAAGAATAGATAGAGTCTTTATTTCTATCTATATAAAGGAGCATTGGCTTACATTAAGATAGGAACATATGTCTCACAAAAAATACCCATTTTAAAAGGTACAAAACAAGGGTGTCCACTCTCTCCACTATTATTTACTTTAATAATGGAGCCTTGGGCTAATTTGATTAGAAACAGTACTGATATAGAAGGATTTGATATAGATGAAAATACAATATCTAAAATTCAACTTTTTGCAGATGATGTTCTAATTACATCAGCAGGAACTAACTCTTCTATGCAGTCCTTATTTGATAAAATGATGGATTTTAAAAATATCTCTGGTTTAATATTCAATGAAGAAAAAACTAAAATATTACCAATATACACACAAAAAAATTTCCTCATTAATGATTTTAGCAAATATATACCCAACTCAGCTCAGATAACCTACTTAGGTATAATATTAACTAAAGATATTAAATCTATTATACATAATAATTATAGTAACTGTCTTCTTAATATACAAAATCTTTTCAATAGCTGGAATAATATGTTTTTTACCATGGAAGAGAGTCTCACAATTATTAAAATGATAATATTCCCTAAGATATTATATTTAATACAATCAATAATTCTCCCACCTACAAAAATAATTATTAAGGAATTGAATTCATTAATGTTAAATTTCTTATGGGCACCTAATAGACCTAGGATTGCATTAAAGAAACATACTAATAGCTGGTCTCAAGGGGGCATTTCATTTCCAGACTTTAATTTATATACTATATCTTCTATTATAAAAGTTATTACTTTGTTAATAGATCAGTCATATGTTGCAAGATGGAAAGATTATTGGGAACTAATTAGCATTCACTTCATGAAAATCTCTTTAATACATAAAAATATTATTGTAAATAACCCCATTTTATGGTTACTAAAAGAATTTTGTACTTCATCTATTACACCAAAATATATAGTTAGTTACCCATTAAACATTATTATCAGTTATCGTAATTTTATATTCATGCATCCTAAGTATAAGGAATGGAATTTTATTCTATTCCCTATAATGTATATACAAGGTATGCTTTTGTCAACCACCTCTGAAAGAAATATTTTAGTCACAGAGAATGATCTAAAGTATTGGTATCAGTTGTTGTCTGATAATAAAGTAAAAACTTTAGACTTCTTAAAGCAAGAATTTGATTTGAGAGAAACATGTTGGTTAGAAATTCAGACTTTTAGACAACATCTTATTAATAAAATTGATTTAATGTCTTTAACAGTTAAAGAATCTGTTCCAATACTGATTGATTACTTGATATTAAATTTACAACATAGAGTTTCTGATAAAGGTAAGCTCTCACACATACATAAAATTATCAGAGAAGAAACTCATTACAGTTCAGATACCTACTGGAATTATTTCATTTCCATTAATGGTGAATCACCAAAACAACAAGATAAACAATATATATTGGAATCTGCTTATAAAACTACTTCTTCCATTAATTGGAGACTTTTTACTTGGAAATTTTTACATAGATCTTTCTATACACCTTTAATGATGAATAAAATAAATAATAAAGACAACTTATGTAAAAGATGTAATGTAGAAATAAATGCTGATTGGGCACATATGTTTTATGACTGTATAAAATTGAAGGAATATTGGAAGTTAATCAATGATTTTTGCAGGCCCTTTTCACAGATAATTTCATTGTTTCTAAATCACTTATATTATTTAACACTCCTGTTCCTAAAAGTGTTAAAAAAGTTAAACTTCCCTTATTATGGTCTATTCTAGCAGTGGCTAGAAAAATAATAACCAGAAATTGGATTTCAGATACCCCTCCTTCATTTAATGAATTTAAAAATGTTATGACTGAAATGTGTCATATGGAATTGATGACAATAAAATCAAGAACTACTAGAAAAACATCTTATTATATTATATGGGATACTTTACAAAACCTGTTAAAAAAATCTTAGTTTTAATAGTAAGACATTATAGTTTAATCAATTGATTTGATTTGTAGTGGATGTCTCTGTAAATACTTTGGTTATTTTATTGAATGTTATAAATATTTCTATTTTAATTGCTTGTATAAAATTGTTATGATATTTATTTTGTATGTTAAAAACAATAAACTTGTTTTAAAAAAAAGAAAATAAAGCAGATACAATGAAAAAATCTTTAAATACACAGAAATTGCTATCATAATTGAGTGTGTAGCCTACAACAGTTAAACAGGTAATTTAAACACAAAAATGACTTTGTTAAAGTGCAGGCAGTAAAATAAGTACAATATATAGCTGAAACAAGCTTTTTCAATCACAGAAGCTCTAGGTAATTGGCGTTTTAGGTGGAATGAGCTAAAGGTAGCAAGAAAATGCAGAAAAATGATACATAATCACTCCAATGTCTCTCTTTTGTCTCTCTGCAGCTGTAGAACTCTGCAGGGCACTAGGCAGGAGGTTGCTGAGCTGTTTACTTGCATGAAAACCTTGCAAATGCAGGTTTTATAGCAGGGAAATGAAAGAGATAGAAATTATACCAAAATGGCTAATAAACTACTAATTTCTGGGATTAAACCACTCCTCCAGGGACAGAGAGGCAGATCAAAGCACTCTCTCTCACAGTGAACAGAGAAACTTCCTTCTATCCAAGTAAGGTATGGGCAAACACAGAAACTTGTAACATATCCCTGAAATCAGAACTAACCTGAAACCTGGACTGTGCTAGCTTAGAAAGGTGGGAAAACAAGTATTTATTTTTGTTTTCTTCAGAAAATAAAGCAGATACAATAAAAAAATCTTTAAATACACAGAAATGGCTATCATAATTGAGTGTGTAGCCAACAACAGTTAAACAGGTAATTTAAACACAAAAATGACTTTGTTAAAGTGCAGGCATAAAATAAGTAAAATATGTAGCTAAAACAAATATTTTAAATCATAGAAACTGTAGAAAAGCTGTGTTTTAAGTGGAATTAGCTAAAGGCAGCAAGAAATTGCAAAAAAATGACACTTAATCACTCCAAAGTCTTTCTTTTGTCGCTCTGCTGCTGTAGAACTCTGCAGGGCACCAGGCAGGAGCTTGCTGAGCTGTATAGTAGCACAAAAAACTTGCCAATGTGGGTTTTATAGCAGGGAAATGAAAGAGAAATTTGCCCAAAATGGCCATCTGGGCTGAAATCATTCCTCCAGGGACAGATAAGCTGTTCAAAGCTACTTCTCTCACATTGATCCGAGAAACTTCTTTCTGTCCAAGTAAGGTATGGGCAAGCACAGAAAATTGTAACACAGCCCTGAATTCAGCACTAACCTGAAAACTGGAGTATACTAGCTTAGAGAGGTGGGAAAACAAGTATATTTATATATTTTGTTTTTTTTTTTTCAGAAAATAAAGCAGATACAATCAAAAAACATTTTAAATGGACAGAAATGGCAATCACACTTGAGTGTGTAGCCTACAACAGTTAAACAGGTAATGTAAACACAAAAACAACTTTGTTAAAGTGCAGGCAGTAAAATAAGTACAATATGTAGCTGAAAGAACCTTTTTAAATCACAGAAACTGTAGAAAATTGGCATTTTAAGGGGAATTAGCTAAAGGCAGCAAGAAAATGCAGAAAAATTATACTTAATCACTCCAAGGTCTCTCTTTTGTCTCTCTGCTGCTGTAGAACTCTGCAGAGCACCAGACAGGAGCTTGCTTAGCTGTATACTAGCACAAACACCTTCAAATGTGGGTTTTATAGCAGGGAAATGAAAGAGATAGAAATTAGCAAGAATGGCTAAAAACTACTAATTTTATGGCTTAAACCACTCCTCCAGAGACAGATAGGCTGCTCAAAGCTCCTTCTCTCACAGTGAACAGATAATCTTCTTTCTAGCCAAGTATGGTATGGGCAAACACAGAAACTTGTAACACAGCCCTGAATTCAGAACTAACCTGAAAACTGGACTATACTAGCTTAGAAAGGAGGGAAAAAAAGTATTTTTTTTGTTTTGTTTTCTTCAGAAAATAAAGTACATACGAAAAAAAAACGCTTTAAATGCACAGAAATGGCTATCACACTTGAGTGTGTAGCCTACAACAGTTAAACAGGTAATTTAAACACAAAAACATCTTTGTTAAAGTGCAGGCAGTAAAATAAGTACAATATGTAGCTGAAACAAGCTTTTCAAATCACAGAAATTGTAGAAAATTGGCATTCTAAAGGGACTTAGCTAAAGGCAGCAAGAAAATGCAGAAAAATTATACTTAATCACTCCAAGGTCTCTCTTTTGTATCTCTGCTGCTGTATTACTCAGCAGGGCACCAGACAGGAGCTTGCTTAGCTGTATACTAGCACAAACACATTGCAAATGTGGGTTTTTCAGCAGGGAAATGAAAGAAATAAAAATTAGCAAAAATGGCTAATAAACTACTAATTTCTGGGCTTAAACCACTCCGCCAGGGGTCAGATAGGCTGCTCAAAGCTCCCTCTCTCACAGTGAACAGAGAATCTTCTTTCTAACCAAGTAAGGTATGGGCGAACACAGAAACATGTAACACAGCCCTGAATTCAGAACTAACCTGAAAACAGGACTGTACTAGCTTAGAAAGGTGGGAAAACAAGTATTTTTTTTTTGTTTTCTTCAGAAAATAAAGCAGATACAATAAAAAAATCTTTAAATACACAGAAATTGCTATCATAATTGAGTGTGTAGCCTACAACTGTTAAACAGGTAATTTAAACACAAAAAAATGACTTTGTTAAAGTGCAGGCAGTAAAATAAGTACAATATATAGCTGAAACAAGCTTTTTGAATCACAGAAGCTCTGGAAAATCTGCATTTTAGATGGAATGAGCTAAAGGCAGCAAGAAAATGCAGAAAAATGATACTTTATCACTCCAAGGTTTCTCTTTTGTCTCTCTGCAGGGCACTAGGCAGGAGCTTGTTGAGCTGTTTACTTGAAAGAAAACTTTGCAAATGCGGGTTTTATAGCAGGGAAATGAAAGAGATAGAAATTATACCAAAATGGCTAATAAACTACTAATTTCTGGGATTAAACCACTCCTCCAGGGACAGATAGGCTGATCAAAGCTCTCTCTCTCACAGTGAAAAGAGAAACTTCCTTCTATCCAAGTAAGGTATGGGCAAACACAGAAACTTGTAACATATCCTTGAATTCAGAACTAACCTGAAAACTGGACTGTGCTAGCTTAGAAAGGTGGGAAAACAAGTATTTTTTTTTTTGTTTTCTTCAGAAAATAAAGCAGATGGAATAAAAAAATCTTTAAATACACAGAAATGGCTATCACAATTGAGTGTGTAGCCAACAACAGTTAAACAGGTAATTTAAACACAAAAATGACTTTGTTAAAGTGCAGGCAGTAAAATAAGTAAAATATGTAGCTGAAACAACTGTTTTAAATCATAGAAACTGTAGAAAAGTTGTGTTTTACGTGGAATTAGCTAAAGGCAGCAAAAAAATGCAGAAAAATGACAATCACTCCAAGGTCTCTCTTTTGTCTCTCTGCTGCTGTAGAACTCTGCAGAGCACCAGACAGGAGCTTGCTTAGCTGTATACTACCACAAACGCCTTCAAATGTGGGTTTTATAGCAGGGAAATGAAAGAGATAGAAATTAGCGAGAATGGCTAAAAAACTACTAATTTCTTGGCTTAAACCATTCCTCCAGAGACAGATAGGCTGCTCAAAGCTCCTTCTCTCACAGTGAACAGATAATCTTCTTTCTAGCCAAGTATGGTATGGGCAAACACACAGCCCTGAATTCAGAACTGACCTGAAAACTGGACTATACTAGCTTAGAAAGGAGGGAAAACAAGTATTTTTTTGTTTTCTTCAGAAAATAAAGCAGATACAATAAAAAAATCTTTAAATACACAGAAATGGCTATCATAATTGAGTTTGTAGCCTGCAATAGTTAAAAAGGTAATTTAAACACAAAAATGACTTTGTTAAAAGGCAGGCAGTAAACTAAGTACAATATATAGCTGAAACAAGCTTTTTGAATCACAGATGCTCTAGAAAATTGGCGTTTTAGGTGGAATTAGCTAAAGGCAGCAAGAAAATGATACTTAATTACTCCAAGGACTCTCTTTTGTCTCTCTGCAGCTGTAGAACACTGCAGGGCACTAGGCAGGAGCTTGCTGAGCTGTTTACTAGCACGAAAACCTTGCAAATGCAGGTTTTATAGCAGGGAAATGCAAGAGATAAAAATTAGCCCAAAATGGCGAATAAACTACTATTGTCGGGGCTGAAACCACTCCTCCAGGGACAGAAAGGCTGCTCAAAGCTCCCTCTCTCACAGTGAACAGAGAAACTTCCTTCTATCCAGGTAAGGTATGGGCAAACACAGAAACTTGTAACTCAGCCCTGAATTCAGCACTAACCTGAAAACTGGACTAAACTAGCTTTTAGAGGCGGGAAGACAAGTATTTTTTTTTTTTTTGTTTTCTTAAGAAAATAAAGCACATACAAAAAAAAAAAACACTTTAAATGCACAGAAATGGCTATCACACTTGAGTGTGTAGCCTACAACAGTTAAACAGTTAATTTAAACACAAAAACAACTTTGTTGAAGTGCAGGCAGTAAAATAAGTACAATATGTAGCTGAAACAAGCTTTTCAAATCACATAAACTGTAGAAAATTGGCATTCTAAAGGGACTTAGCTAAAGGCAGCAAGAAAATGCAGAAAAATTATACTTAATCACTCCAAGGTCTCTCTTTTGTCTCTCTGCAGCTGTAGAACTCTGCAGGGCACTAGGCAGGAGCTTGCTGAGCTGTTTACTAGCACAAAAACGTTGCAAATGCAGGTTTTATAGCAGGGAAATAAATGCAAGAGATAGAAATTAGCCCCAAATGGCGAATAAACTACTATTGTCTGGGCTGAAACCATTCCACCAGGGACAGAAAGGCTGCTCAAAGCTCCCTCTCTCACAGTGAACAGAGAAACTTCCTTCTATCCAGGTAAGGTATGGCAAACACAGAAACTTGTAACACAGCCCTAAATTCAGAACTAACCTGAAAACTGGACTAAACTAGCTTACAGAGGTGGGAAAACAAGTATTTTTTCTTGTTTTTTTGTTTTCTTCAGAAAATAAAGCACATACAAAAAAAATACTTTACATGCACAGAAATGGCTATCACACTTGAGTGTGTAGCCTACAACAGTTAAACAGGTAATTTAAACACAAAAACAACTTTGTTAAAGTGCAGGCAGTAAAATAAGTACAATATGTAGCTTAAACAAGCTTTGCAAATCACAGAAACTGTAGAAAATTGGCATTCTAAAGTGACTTAGCTAAAGGCAGCAAGAAAATGCAGAAAAATTATACTTAATCACTCCAAAGTCTTTGTTTTGTCTCTCTGCTGCTGTAGAACTCTGCAGAGCAACAGACAGGAGCTTGCTGAGCTGTATACTAGCATAAAAATGTTCCGGATGTGGGTTTTACAGCAGGGAAATGAAAGAGATAGAAATTAGCAAAAATGGCTAATAAACTACTAATTTCTGGGCTTAAACCACTCCTCCAGGGGACAGATAGGCTGCTCAAAGCTCCCTCTCTCACACTGAACAGAGAATCTTCTTTCTAGCCAAGTAAGGTATGGGCAAACACAGAAACTTGTAACACAGCCCTGAATTCAGAACTAACCTGAAAACTGGACTATGCTAGCTTGGAAAGGTGGGAAAACAAGTATTTTTTTTTTGTTTTCTTTCGAAAATAAAGCAGATACAATAAAAAAAACACTTTAAATGCACAGAAATAGCTATCACACTTGAGTACGTAGCCTACAACAGTTAAACAGGTAATTTAAGCACAAAAACAACTTTGCTAAAGTGCAGGCAGTAAAATAAGAACAATATGTAGCTGAAACAAGCTTTTCAAATCACAGAAACTGTAGAAAATTGGCATTCTAAAGGGACTTAGCTAAAGGCAGCAAGAAAATGCAGAAAAATTACACTTAATCACTCCAAGATCTCTCTTTTGTCTCTCTGCTGCTGTAGAACTCTGCAGGGCACCAGACAGGAGCTTGCTTAGCTGTATACTAGCACAAACACATTGCAAATGTGGGTTTTACAGCAGGGAAATGAAAGAAATAAAAATTAGCAAACATGGCTAATAAACTACTAATTTCCGGGCTTAAACCACTCCTCCAGGGGTCAGATAGGCTGCTCAAAGCTCCCTCTCTCACAGTGAACAGAGAATCTTCTTTCTAACCACGTAAGGTATGGGCAAACAGAGAAACATGTAACACAGCCCTGAATTCAGAACTAACCTGAAAACAGGACTGTACTAGCTTAGAAAGGTGGGAAAACAAGTTTTTTTTCTTCAGAAAATAAAGCAGATACAATAAAAAAATCTTTAAATACAGAGAAATTGCTATCATAATTGAGTGTGTAGCCTACAACAGTTAAACAGGTAATTTAAACACAAACATGACTTTGTTAAAGTGCAGGCAGTAAAATAAGTACAATATATAGCTGAAACAAGCTTTTTGAATCACAGAAGCTCTAGAAAATTGGCATTTTAGATGGAATGAGCTAAAGGCAGCAAGAAAATGCAGAAAAATGATACTTTATCACTCCAATGTCTCTTTTTTGTCTCTCTGCAGCTGTAGAACTCTGCAGGGCACTAGGCAGGAGCTTGCTGAGCTGTTTACTTGCAAGAAAACTTTGCAAATGCAGGTTATATAGCAGGGAAATGAAAGAGATAGAAATTATACCAAAATGGCTAATAAACTACTAATTTCTGGGATTAAACCACTCCTCCAGGGACAGATAGGCTGATCAAAGCTCTCTCTCTCACAGTGAACAGAGAAACTTCCTTCTATCCAAGTAAGGTATGGGCAAACACAGAAACTTGTAACATATCCTTGAATTCAGAACCAACCTGAAAACTGGACTGTGCTAGCTTAGAAAGGTGGGAAAACAAGTATTTTTGTTTTGTTTTCTTCAGAAAATAAAGCAGATAGAATAAAAAAATCTTTAAATACACAGAAATGGCTATCACAATTGAATGTGTATATCCAACAACAGTTAAACAGCTAATTTAAACACAAAAATGACTTTGTTAAAGTGCAGGCAGTAAAATAAGTAAAATATGTAGCTGAAACAACTGTTTTAAATCATAGAAACTGTAGAAAAGTTGTGTTTTAGGTGGAATTAGCTAAAGGCAGCAAGAAAATGCAGAAAAATGACACTTAATCACTCCAATGTCTCTCTTTTGTCTCTCTGCTGCTGTAGAACTCTGCAGAGCACCAGACAGGAGCTTGCTTAGCTGTATGCTAGCACAAACGCCTTCAAATGTGGGTTTTATAGCAGGGAAATGAAAGAGATAGAAACTAGTGAGAATGGCTAAAAAACCTACTAATTTCTTGGCTTAAACCACTCCTCCAGAGACAAATAGGCTGCTCAAAGCTTCTTCTCTCACAGTGAACAGAGAATCTTCTTTCTAACCAAGTAAGGTATGGGCAAACACAGAAACTTGTAACACAGCCCTGAATTCAGAACTAACCTGAAAACTGGACTATACTAGCTTAGAAATGTGGGAAAACAAGTATTTTTTTTGTTTTCTTCAGAAAATAAGGCAGATAAAATAAAAAAAATATTTAAATACACAGAAATTGCTATCATAATTGAGTGTGTAGCCTACAACAGTTAAACAGGTAATTTAAGCACAAAAATGACTTTGTTAAAAGTGCAGGCAGTAAAATAAGTACACTATATAGCTGAAACAAGCTTTTTGAATCACAGAAGCTATAGAATATTTGTGTTTTAGGTGGAATGAGCTAAAGGCAGCAAGAAAATGCAGAAAAATGATACTTAATCACTCCAAGGTCTCTATTTTGTCTCTCTGCAGCTGTAGAACTCTGCAGTGCACTAGGCAGGAGCTTGCTGAGCTGTTTACTATCACGAAAACCTTGCAAATGCAGGTTTTATAGCAGGGAAATGCAAGAGATAGAAATTAGCCCAAAATGGCGAATAAACTAGTATTGTCTGGGCTGAAACCACTCCTACAGGGACAGAAAGGCTGCTCAAAGCTCCCTCTCTCACAGTGAACAGAGAAACTTCCTTCTATCCAGGTAAGGTATGGGCAAACACAGAAACTTGTAACACAGCCCTGAATTCAGCACTAACCTGAAAACTGGACTAAACTAGCTTATAGAGGTGGGAAAACAAGTATTTTTTTTGTTTTTTTGTTTTCTTCAGAAAATAAAGCACATACAAAAAAAAAACACTTTACATGCAAATAAATGGCGATCACACTTGAGTGTGTAGCCTACAACAGTTAAACAGATAATTTAAACACAAAAACAACTTTGTTAAAGTGCAGGCAGTAAAATAAGTACAATATGTAGCTGAAACAAGCTTTGCAAATCACAGAAACTGTAGAAAATTGGCATTCTAAAGGGACTTAGCTAAAGGCAGCAAGAAAATGCAGAAAAAATATACTTAATCACTCCAAGGTCTCTCTTTTGTCTCTCTGCTGCTGCATTACTCTGCAGGGCACCAGACAGGAGCTTGCTGAGCTGTATACTAGCACAAACACATTGCAAATGTGGGTTTTACAACAGGGAAATGAAAGAAATAAAAATTAGCAAAAATGGCTAATAAACTACTAATTTCTGGGCTTAAACTACTCCTCCAGGGGTCAGATAGGCTGCTCAAAGCTCCCTCTCTCACAGTGAACAGAGAATCTTCTTTCTAACCAAGTAAGGTATGGGCAAACAGAGAAACATGTAACACAGCCCTGAATTCAGAACTAACCTGAAAACTGGACTGTACTAGCTTAGAAAGGTGGGAAAACAAGTATTTTTTTTTGTTTTCTTCAGAAAATAAAGCAGATACAATAAAAAAATCTTTAAATACACAGAAATTGCTATCATAATTGAGTGTGTAGCCTACAACAGTTAAAAAGGTAATTTAAACACAAAAATGACTTTGTTAAAGTGCAGGCAGTAAAATAAGTACAATATATAGCTGAAACAAGCGTTTTGAATCACAGAAGCTCTAGAAAATTGGCGTTTTAGATGGAATGAGCTAAAGGCAGCAAGAAGTATCCTACCTTCACCAAGAATGATGCCACAGTACAGAGAAAAGATGATCAGCTTTAATAATTGGCTTAATCACTGGTGTCATTCAAAGGGGATCCAATGTCTGTCTGCCTGGGATGACATGCTGGACAAGCCACCTTGCTTCGCAAGGGACGGCTTGCACCTGTCACCCCTGGGCTTCCAGATATTGGCAAAGGCTCTTGCCACCCCCATAGTGCCTTTTTTAGGCCAGGCTCAAATTCTAAACCTACCACCCTAGAACAAAACAAAGGAAAAAAACTAAGGGTAATGCTGCTCAATGCTAGAAGTCTCAACCTCAAGATGCACGCACTCGAAGCCCTTCTCAGTATGGAGAACATTGATGTCTGTGCTGTTACTGAAACCTGGTTCAAGCCTCCTGAGAGCACCCCAGCACTATCAGGTTTTACCTCATATCATGCGTTCTGGCCACAAAACCCAGACAACACCAAGAAAGGAGGAGGGGTGTCCATATTCATCAAAGATACCCTCACCTCCAGGTTGGTGGCAATGCACGATGCATCGGAGACCATCCAGGTGCAATTAACCGTAGGCAAGACTGCTCTACAATTTGTAGCATGTTACAGGCCACCCTCTCAAACTCAGGATCCTCACACAGCATTCCTGAAAACTCTGGAGGGGATAAATGTAACCCCAAATACCATCATACTAGGTGATTTCAACTATCCAAACATAGACTGGGATCACTACTCAAGCCCCAACACTCTAGCCGAAAGGTTCCTAGAGTTCATAAACTCTAATGCCATGGAACAACTAGTCACCATGCCCACAAGAGGTGAAAACATACTGGATCTCATCATCACAAACATGGGGTCACAATGTTCAACACCGGAGGTATACCCTTCATTGGTGAGATCAGATCATAAACTAATCTCACTGGTAGTCCACATCCCGCCCCCTCCCCAGAAATAAAAAACCACAGTGTAGAACTTCTAAAGCCGACTTCACACTCCTTAGGACTGGTGTGGTCTCTTTCAAGGCCCCTGAGCCAGCGGAAACCATCACTAAAGCCGCTGAATCACTTACAAATGCCTTCTACCAGCACCTCCAGGACTGCATGGATCAGGCAATTCCAAACAAAACAAAGACTCTTTGTACCAAAGGCAGGCGTCCAGTCTGGTGGACCCCAGCCATAAACAAGCTCTACAACAAAAGGAGAAAGCTACTACAAGATAGAGCAAAATCCTCAAAAGGGAAGACACCCTTAATCATCGTAAGTAAAAAACTAAGATCTCTCATAAAATCCTCCAAAGCGAATTTTGAAAGAAAAATTGCCACGGACTCAAAAGGCAACCACAAGGCCTTTTTTAGCTATGTTAGAAACCTGGGAGGAAACTCCCAGATATGTTCAGAACTGGTTCAAAATGATGTAAAGTTCACTGAACCTACAGACATTACCAACATACTGGCTGACAGGTTCAGTGCAAATTTCTCCCCCCCCTCCCCCCCAAAAGGAGAAATATCTATACCAGAGGATTGTATCCTCCCAAACATCTCAAATGCTCAAGTAAGAACAGCTCTCTCCAAGGCGAAAAACACAACATCCATGGGACCAGATGGTGTCCCCGGTTGTGTGCTCCATGAGCTCATTGAGGAATTAAACCCACAGCTAGGGCAGCTGTTTAATCTTAGCCTCACCTCAGGATACGTACCCAAGGAATGGCGTACGGCTACTGTGGTCCCATTACACAAAGGCGGTGCCTCCACCGACCCTGGAAACTACCGTCCCATCAGCTTGACAAGCCTGGTCTGCAAAGCTATGGAGAGGATCATTATGGAACTCATAAATAAAGACATAGGGGACCTGCAGACACTGGATCAAACCCAATTTGGCTTTGTCAAGGGCAGATTGTGCCTTTTAAACTTGGTTGACTTTTTGAACAGTCACCAAGGCCATTGATGAGGGCAAGGCAGTCCACACAGCCTACCTTGACCTGGCAAAGGCCTTTGACATGATACCCCACTCAGGCATCATAGAAAAACTCACCAGCTTAAATGTAAACCCATACGTCACAAGATGGGTTGCAAACTGGCTAAGTGACAGAACCCACAGGGTTAGAGTTGCTGGCGCCATGTCAGATTCCAAGCCTGTCACAAGCGGTGTCCCACAGGGCTCGGTCCTGGGTCCACTCTTGTTCAGCATCTACTTTTCGGAAGTACAGGCAAGCACAGGAGGAATATGGCTGACAAAGTTTGCAGATGACTGCAAACTGGGCATAGTTGAAAACACATCAGACACAGATATCCTTCAGAAGGGTCTCATAGAAACGGATAACTGGTGCCAAAGCCATGGCCTAAAGTTAAACGCTAAAAAATGCATAGTCATACCCTTTGGGAAAAATAAGGTTACCCCTAGCTACCATATAGGTGGCAATCCACTAAGCACAGAAGAGATTATCAGGGATCTGGGAACCCAGGTTGATAGCAACCTCTCATTTGACACCCACGTTGCCAAAGTTGTTAGGAAGACCTTCTACATTACCCACCTGATCATGAAGGGTTTCACATCTAGGTCAAGGGAGGTCATCATTCCCCTGTACTCATCACTCATCAGACCGATGATTGAGTACAACGCCTCATTTGAATGTATCTGACCCGACACCTACAGCAATTGAAAGGCCCCAAAAGTTCCTCACCAAAAGGATGAAGGGTCTCAAAATATGTCCTATGCTGCCCGACTGAAGGAGCTCCAGCTCTACTCAGTCGCTTACCGCCTGCTCAGAGGTGACCTGTGCCTGACATACAAGGCCATGTCCAACCCGGAATTAATGAACATGCTTCACTTCAAAAAAATCTAAATCCATCAGATCCACAAGAGCACGAGACTTAAACCTTGACACGGTCATAAATAGGACGTGCTGGAGGGACAGATTCATCACTCAGAGACTCCCTATGCTGTGGAACAAAATCCCGGTACATGTGAGACAGAGCACCTCGCTGGCTTTGTTCAAGAGAAATCTTGACCAATGGATGGGAGATCGCAGGTATACCCCAGGGATTACATCAGTGTCACTGCTTGACAGAGGCACAGCAAAATAATGGGCATAATATCCTTCAATAGAAAGGGGTGGTGTAAGCCACAAAAACTCTGGGCTAGGCTTATAAATGCCCTAGGGCAGATAGCCTAGGATAAACCTATGAACCTATGAACCTATAAAATGCAGAAAAATGATACTTAATCACTCCAAGGTCTCTCTTTTGTCTCTCTGCAGCTGTAGAACTCTGCAGGGCACTAGGCAGGAACTTGCTGAGCTGTTTACTTGCACGAAAACCTTGCAAATGCAGGTTTTATAGCAGGGAAATGAAAGAGATAGAAATTATACCAAAATGGCTAATAAACTACTAATTTCTGGGATTAAACCACTCCCCCAGGGACAGATAGGCTGATCAAAGCTCTCTCTCTCACAGTGAACAGAAAAACTTCCTTCTATCCAAGTAAGGTATGGGCAAACACAGAAACTTGTAACATATCCTTGAATTCAGAACTAACCTGAAAACTGGACTGTGCTAGCTTAGAAAGGTGGGAAAACAAGTATTTTTTTTGTTTTCTTCAGAAAATAAAGTGGATAGAATAAAAAAATCTTTAAATACACAGAAATGGCTATCACAATTGAGTGTGTAGCCAACAACAGTTAAACAGGTAATTTAAACACAAAAATGACTTTGTTAAAGTGCAGGCAGTAAAATAAGTAAAATATGTAGCGGAAACAACTGTTTTAAATCATAGAAACTGTATAAAAGTTGTGTTTTAGGTGGAATTAGCTAAAGGCAGCAAGAAAATGCAGAAAAATGACAATTAATTACTCCAAGGTCTCTCTTTTGTCACTTTGCAGCTGTAGAACACTGCAGGGCACTAGGCAGGAGCTTGCTGAGCTGTTTACTAGCACAAAAACCTTGCAAATGCAGGTTTTATAGCAGGGAAATGCAAGAGATAAAAATTAGCCCAAAATGGCGAATAAACTACTATTGTCGGGGCTGAAACCACTCCTCCAGGGACAGAAAGGCTGCTCAAAGCTCCCTCTCTCACAGTGAACAGAGAAACTTCCTTCTATCCAGGTAAGGTATGGGCAAACACAGAATCTTGTAACTCAGCCCTGAATTCAGCACTAACCTGAAAATTGGACTAAACTAGCTTATACAGGCGGGAAGACAAGTATTTTTTTGTTTTTTTGTTTTCTTAAGAAAATAAAGCACATACAAAAAAAAACACTTTAAATGCACAGAAATGGCTATCACACTTGAGTGTGTAGCCTACAACAGTTAAACAGTTAATTTAAACACAAAAACAACTTTGTTAAAGTGCAGGCAGTAAAATAAGTACAATATGTAGCTAAAACAAGCTTTTCAAATCACAGAAACTGTAGAAAATTGGCATTCTAAAGGGACTTAGCTAAAGGCAGCAAGAAAATGCAGAAAAATTATACTTAATCACTCCAAGGTCTCTCTTTTGTCTCTCTGCTGCTGTATAACTCTGCAGGGCACCAGACAGGAGCTTGCTGAGCTGTATACTAGCACAAACACATTGCAAATGTGGGTTTTACAGCAGGGAAATGAAAGAGATAGAAATTAGCAAAAATGGCTAATAAACTACTAATTTCTGGGCTAAAACCAGCCCTCCAGGGGACAGATAGGCTGCTCAAAGCACCCTCTCTCACAGTGAACAGAGAATCTTCTTTCTAGCCAAGTAAGGTATGGGCAAACACAGAAACTTGAAACACAGCCCTGAATTCAGAAGTAACCTGAAAACTGGACTATACTAGCTTAGAAAGGTGGGAAAACAATTTTTTTTTTTGTTTTCTTCAGAAAATAAGGCAGATACAATAAAAAAAATCTTTAAATACACAGAAATTGCTATCATAATTGAGTGTGTAGCCTACAACAGTTAAACAGTTAATTTAAGCACAAAAATGACTTTGTTAAAGTGCAGGCAGTAAAATAAGTACAATATACAGCTGAAACAAGCTTTTTGAATTACAGAAGCTCTAGAATATTTGCGTTTTAGGTGGAATGAGCTAAAGGCAGCAAGAAAATGCAGAAAAATGATACTTAATCACTCCAAGGTCTCTCTTTTGTCTCTCTGCAGCTGTAGAACTCTGCAGGGCACTAGGCAGGAGTTTGCTGAGCTGTTTACTATCACGAAAACCTTGCAAATGCAGGTTTTATAGCAGGGAAATGCAAGAGATAGAAATTAGCCCAAAATGGCAAATAGACTAGTATTGTCTTGGCTGAAACCACTCCTCCAGGGACAGAAAGGCTGCTCAAAGCTCCCTCTCTCACAGTGAACAGAGAAACTTCCTTCTATCCAGGTAAGGTATGGGCAAACACAGAAACTAGTAACACAGCCCTGAATTCAGCACTAAACTGAAAACTGGACTAAACTAGCTTATAGAGGTGGGAAAACAAGTATTTTTTTGTTTTTTTGTTTTCTTCAGAAAATAAAGCACATACAAAAAAAAAACACTTTACATGCACAGAAATGGCTATCACACTTGAGTGTGTAGCCTACAACAGTTAAACAGGTAATTTAAACACAAAAACAACTTTGTTAAAGTGCAGGCAGTAAAATAAGTACAATATGTAGCTGAAACAAGCTTTGCAAATCACAGAAACTGTAGAAAATTGGCATTCTAAACGGACTTAGCTAAAGGTAGGAAGAAAATGCAGAAAATTTATACTTAATAACTCCAAAGTCTCTCTTTTGTCTCTCTGCTGCTGTAGAACTCTACAGCGCAACAGACAGGAGCTTGATGAGCTGTATACTAGCAGAAAAATGTTCCTAATGTGGGTTTTAGAGCAGGGAAATGAAAGAGATAGAAATTAGCAAAAATGGCTAATAAACTACTAATTTCTGGGCTTAAACCACTCCTCCAGGGGACAGATAGGCTGCTCATAGCACCCTCTCTCTCACTGAACAGAGAATCTTCTTTCTAGCCAAGTAAGGTGTGGGCAAACACAAAAACTTGTAACGCAGCCCTGAATTCAGAACTAACCTGAAAACTGGACTATACTAGCTTAAAAAGGTGGGAAAACAAGTATTTTTTGTTTTCTTCAGAAAATAAAGCAGATACAATAAAACAATCTTTAAATACACAGAAATTGCTATCATAATTGAGTGTGTAGCCTACAACAGTTAAACAGGTAATTTAAACACAAAAATGACTTTGTTAAAGTGCAGGCAGTAAAATAAGTACAATATATAGCTGAAACAAGCTTTTTGAATCACAGAAGGTCTAGAAAATCAGCGATTTAGGTGGAATGAGCTAAAGGCAGCAAGAAAATGTGGAAAAATGATACTTAATCATGCCAAGGTCTCGCTGCAGCTGTAGAACTCTGCAGGGCACTAGGCAGGAGCTTGCTGAGCTGTTTACTAGCACGAAAACCTTGCAAATGTAGGTTTTATAGCAGGGAAATGCAAAAGATAGAAATTAGCCCAAAATGGCGAATAAATTACTATTGTCTGGGCTGAAACCACTCCTCCAGGTACAGAAAGGCTGCTCAAAGCTCCCTCTCTCGCAGTGAACAGAGAAACTTCCTTCTATCCAGGTAAGGTATGGGCAAACCCAGAAAGTTGTCACACAGCCCTGAATTCAGCACTAACCTGAAAACTGGACTAAACTAGCTTATAGAGGTGGGAAAACAATTTTTTTTTTTTTGTTTTCTTCAGAAAATAAAGCAGATACAAAAAAAAAACAACTTTAAATACACAGAAATGGCTATCACACTTGAGTGTGTAGCCAACAACAGTTAAACAGGTAATTTAAACACAAAGACAACTTTTCTAAAGTGCAGGCAGTAAAATAAGTACAATATGTAGCTGAAACAAGCTTATCAAATCACATAAACTGTAGAAAATTTGCATCTGAGGGGGAATTAGCTAAAGTCAGCAAGAAAATGCAGAAAAATTATACTTAATCATGCCATGGTCTCTCTTTTGTCTCTCTGCTGCTGTAGAACTCTGCAGGGCACCAGACGGGAGCTTGCTTAGCTGTATACTAGCACAAACACCTTGCAAATGTGGGTTTTATAGCAGGGAAATGAAAGAGATAGAAATTAGCAAAAATGGCTAATAAACTACTAATTTCTCAGCTTAAACCACTCCTCTTGGGACAGATAAGCTGCTCAAAGCTCCATCTCTCACAGTGAACAAAGAATCTTCTTTCTAGCCAAGTAAGGTATGGGCAAACACAGAAACTTGTAACATAGCCCTGAATTCAGAACTAACCTGAAACTTGACTATACTAGCTTAAAAAGGTGGGAAAACAAGTTTTTTTTTGTTTTCTTCAGAAAATAAAGCAGATACAATAAAAAACACTTTAAATGCACAGAAATGGCTATCACACTTGAGTGTGTAGCCTACAACAGTTAAACAGGTAATTCAAACATAAAAACAACATTGCTGAAGTGCAAGCAGTAAAATAAGTACAATATGTAGCTGAAACAAGCTTTTTAAATCACATAAACTGCAGAAAATTGGCATTTTAGGGGGAATTAGTTAAAGTCAGCAAGAACATGCAGAAAAATTATACTTAATCATTCCAAAGTCTCTCTTTTGTCTCTCTGCTGCTATAGAACTCTGCAGGGCACCAGGCAGGAGCTTGCTTAGCTGTATACTAGCAGAAAAAGCTTGTGAATATGGGTTTTATAGCAGGGAAATGAAAGAGAGAGAAATTATCCCAAAATGGCTAATAAACTACTAATTTCTGGGCTTAAACCACTCCTCCGGGGACAGATACCCTGATCAAAGCTCTCTCAATCACAGTGAACAGAGAAACTTCCTTTTATCCAACTAAGGTATGGGCAAACACAGAAACTTGTAACATAGCCCTGAATTCAGAACTAACCTGAAAACTGGACTATACTAGCTTAGAAAGCAGGAAAACAAGTATATATATATATATATATATATATATATATATATATATATATATATATATATATTTTTTTTGTTCAGAAAATAAAGTAGATACAATAAAAAAAAATTAAATGCACAGAACTGGCTATCACACTTGAGTGTGTAGCCTACAACAGTTAAACAGGTAATTTAAACACAACAATGACTTTGTTAAAGTGCAGACAGTAAAATAAGTACAAAATATAGCTGAAACAATCTTTTTGAATCACAAAAACTCTAGAAAATGAAAGTTTTAGGCAGAATTAGCTGAAGGCAGCAAGAAAATACAGAAAATGATAATTAATCACTCCAAAGTCTCTCTTTTGTCTCTCTTCTGCTGTAGAACCCTGCAGGACACCAGGCAGGAGCTTTCGAGCTGTATACTAGCAAGAAAAATTTGCAAATGCAGGTTTAATAGAAGGGAAATGCAAGAGATAGAAATTAGCCCCAAATGGCCAATAAACTACTAATGTCAGGGCTGAAACCACTCCTCCATGGACAGATAGGCTGCTCAAAGCTCTCTCTCTCACAGTGATCAGAGAAACTTCCTTCTATCCAAGTAAGGTATGGGCAAACACAGAAACTTGTAACACAGCCCTGAATTCAGCACTAACCTAAAAACTGGACTAAACTAACTTATACAGGTGGGAAAACAAGTATTTTTTTGTTTCTTTGTTTTCTTCAGAAAATAAAACAGATACAATAATAAAACATTAAATGCACAGAAATGGATATCACACTTGAGTGCATAGCCAACAACAGTTAAACAGGTAATTTAAACACAAAAACAACTTTGTTAAAGTGCAAGCAGTAAAATAAGTACAGTATGTAGCAGGAACAAGCTTTTAAAATCACAGAAACTGTAGAAAATTGGCATTTTAAGGGGAATTAGCTAAAGGCAGCAAGAAAATTCAGCAAAATTATACTTAATCACTCCAAAGTCTTTCTTTTCTCTCTCTGCTGCTGTAGAACTCTGCAGGGCACCAGGCAGGAGCTTGCTTAGCTGTATACTAGCAGAAAAACATTGCAAATGTAGGTTTTACAGCAGGGAAATGGAAGAGATAGAAATTAGCAAAAATGGCTAATAATCTACTAATTTCTGGGCTTAAACCACTCCTCCAGGGACAGATAGGCTGCTCAAAGCTCTCTCTCTCACAGTGAACATAGAAAGTTCCTTCTATCCAAGTAAGGTATGGGCAAACACAGAAACTTGTAACTTAGCCACGAATTCAGAACTAACCTGAAAACTGGACTATACTAGCTTAGAAATGTGGGAAAACAAGTATATATGTTTTTGTTTTTTTTTGTTTTCTTCAGAAAATAAAACAGATACAATCAAAAAAAAAACATTTTAAATGCACAGAAATGGCTATCACACTTGAGTGTGTAGCCTATAACATTTAAACAGGTAACTTAAACACAAAAACAAATTTGTTAAAGTGCAGGCATTAAAATAAGTAGAATATGTAGCTGAAACAAGCTTTTTAAATCACAGAAACTCTAGAAAATTGGTGTTTAATGTGGAATTAGCTAAAGGCAGCACGAAAATGCAGACAAATTATACTTAATCACTCCAAAGTGTTTCTTTTGTCTCTCTGCTGCTTTAGAACTCTGCAGGGCAACAGGCAGGAGCTTGCAAAGCTATATACTAGCACAAAAGCCTTGCAAATGCAGGTTTTATAACAGGGAAATGAAAGAGAGAGAAATTTGCCAAAATTGGACAATAAACTACTAATTTCTGGGCTGAAACCACTCCGCCAAGGACAGGTAGGCTGCTCAAAGCACCCTCTCTCACAGTGAACAGAGAAACTTCCTTCTTTCCAAGTAAGGTATGGGCAAACACAGAAACTTGTAACAGCCCTGAATTCAGCACTAACCTGAAAATTGGACTATACTAGCTTAGAAAGTCGGGAAAACAAGTATTTTTTTTGTTTTTTTTTTCCGAAAATAAAGCAGATACAATAAAAAAAAAATTTAAATGCACAGCAATAGTTATCATCCTACAGTGCATAGCTTACAACAGTTAAACAGGTAATTTAAACACAAAAGCAACTTTACTAAAGTGCAGACAGTAAAATAAGTACTTCTAGCTGAAACAAGCTTTTTAAATCACAGAAACTGTAGAAAACTGGAATTTTAGGGGGAATTAGCTAAAGGCAGCAGGGAAATGCAGAAAAATGACACTTAATCACTACAAAGTCTTTCATTTGTCTCTCTGCTGCTGTAGAACTCTGTAGGGCACCAGACAGGATCTTGCTGAGCTGTATACTAGCAGAAAAACGATCCAAATGTGGGTTTTATAGCAGGTAAATGAAAGAGATAGAAATTAGCAAAAATGGCTAATAAACTACTAATTTCTGGGCTTAACCACTCCTCCAGGGAGAGATAGGCTGCTCAAAGCTCCCTCTCTCACAGTGAACAGAGAAACTTCTTTCTAGCCAAGTAAGGTATGGGCAAACATAGAAACTTGTAGCACAGCCCTGCATTCAGAACTAACCTGAAAACTGGACTGTACTAGCGTAGAAAGGTGGGAAAAACAGTTGTTTTTTTTCTCCAGAAAATAAAGCAGATACAATAAAAAAATCTTTAAATACACAGAAATGGCTATCATAATTGAGTGTCTAGCCTACAACAGTTAAACAGGTAATTTAAACACAAAAATGACTTTGCTAAAGGGCATGGAGTAAAAAAAGTACAATATATAGCTGAAACAAGCTTTTTGAATCACAGAAACTCTAGAAAATCTGCGTTTTAGGTGGAATTAGCTAAAGGCGGCAAGAAAATGCAAAAAATGATACTTAATCACTCCAAGGTCTCTCTTTTGTCTCTCTTCAGCTGTAGAACTGTGCAGGGCACTAGGCAGGAGCTTGCTGAGCTGTTTACTAGCACAAAAACCTTGCAAATGCAGGTTTTATAGCAGGGAAATGAAAGAGATAGAAATTATCCCAAAATGGCTAATAAACTCCTAATTTCTGGAATAAAACCACTCCTCCAGGGACAGATACGCTGATCAAAGCTCTCTCTCACAGTGAACAGAGAAACTTCCTTCTATCCAAGTAAGGTATGGGCAAACACAGAAACTTGTAACATATCCCTGAATTCAGAACTAACCTGAAAACTGGACTATACTAGCTTAGAAATGTAGGAAGACAAGTATATATTTTTGGTTTTTTTCTTGTTTTGTTCAGAAAATAAAGCAGATACAATCAAAAAATACTTTAAATGCACAGAAATACCTATCACACTTGAGTGTGTAACCTACAACAGTTAAAAAGGTAATTTAAACACAGAAATGACTTTGTTATAGTGCAGGCAGTAAAATAAGTAAAATATGTAGCTGAAACAAGTGTTTTAAATAATAGAAACTATAGACAATAAGTGTAATTAGCTAAAGGCAGCAAGAAAATGCAGAAAAATGACACTTAATCACTCCAAAGTCTCTCTTTTTTCTGAATGTTGAATGTTCATAGTACTAAGCCAATTTAAGCCTAGCGAATTATCCCTTGTGAGACTCAAACCCTGCACCTTGTATTTGTAAGGCAAACACCTTAACAATTAGGCCACCCTCCCAACCCTGCTCTGTCGCTCTGCTGCTGTAGAACTCTGCAGGGCACCAGGCAAGAGCTTGCTGAGCTGTATA
Organism: Protopterus annectens; assembly: GCF_019279795.1. Lineage (NCBI taxonomy): Eukaryota > Metazoa > Chordata > Ceratodontiformes > Protopteridae > Protopterus > Protopterus annectens. Next base: position 1,703,442,317 of record NC_056726.1, on the reverse strand, counting down.
CTAGCACAAAAACCTTGCCAATGTGGGTTTTATAGCAGGGAAATGAAAGTAAAATTTGCCCAAAATGGCCAATAAACTACTAATTTCTGGGCTGAAATCACTCCTCCCGGGACAGATAGGCTGTTAAAAGCTCCGTCTCTCACATCGATCCGAGAAACTTCTTTCTGTCCAAGTAAGGTATGGGCAAGCACAGAAGCTTGTAACACAGCCCCTGAATTCAGCACTAACCTGAAAACTGGACTATACTAACTTAGAGAGGTGGGAAAACAAGTATATTTATATATTTTGTTTTTTTTTTTTCAGAAAATAAAGCAAATACAATCAAAAAACATTTTAAATGGACAGAAATGGCTATCACACTTGAGTGTGTATCCTACAACAGTTAAACAGGTAATGTAAACACAAAAACAACTTTTAAGTGCAGGCAGTAAAATAAGTACAATATGTAGCTGAAACAAGCTTTTTAAATCACATAAACTGTAGAAAATCTGTGTTTTAGGTGGAATTAGCTAAGGGCAGCAAGAAAATGCGAAAAATTATACTTAATCACTCCAAGGTCTCTCTTGTGTCTCTCTGCTGCTATAGAACTCTGCAGAGCACTGGACAGGAGCTTGCTTAGCTGTATACTAGCACAAACACCTTCAAATGTGGGTTTTATAGCAGGGAAATGAAAGAGATAGAAATTAGCAAGAATGGCTAAAAAACTACTAATTTCTGGGCTTAAACCACTCCTCCAGAGACAGATAGGCTGCTCAAAGCTCCCTCTCTAACAGTGAACAGATAATCTTATTTCTACCAAGTAAGGTATGGGCAAACACAGAAACTTGTAACACAGCCCTGAATTCAGAACTAACCTGAAAACTGGACTGCACTAGCTTAGAAAGGTGGGAAAACAAGTATTTTTTGTTTGTTTTCTTCAGAAAATAAAGCAGATACAATAAAAAAAAATCTTTAAATACACAGAAATTGCTATCATAATTGAGTGTGTAGCCTACAACAGTTAAATAGGTAATTTAAACACAAAAATGACTTTGTTAAAGTGCAGGCAGTAAAATAAGCACAATATATAGCTGAAACAAGCTTTTTGAATCACGGAAGCTATAGAAAATCTAAGTTTTAGGTGGAATTAGCTAAAGGCAGCAAGAAAATGCAGAAAAATTATACTTAATAACTTCAAGCTCTCTCATTTGTCTCTCTGCTGCTGTATAACTCTGCAGGGCACCAGACAGGAGCTTGCTTAGCTGTATACTAGCACAAACACCTTGTAAATGTGGGTTTTACAGCAGGGAAATGAAAGAGATAGAAATTAGCAAAAATGGCTAATAAACTACTAATTTATGGGCTTAAACCACTCCTCCAGGAGACAGATAGGCTGCTCAAAGCTCCCTCTCTCACAGTGAACAGAGAATCTTCTTTCTAGCCAAGTAAGGCATGGGCAAATACAGAAACTTGTAACACAGCCCTGAATTCAGAGCTAACCTGAAAACTTGACTATACTAGCGTAGAAAGGTGGGAAAACACGTTTTTTTTGTTTTCTTCAGAAAATAAAGCAGATACAATAAAAAAAACACTTTAAATGCACAGAAATGGCTATCACATTTGAGTGTGTAGCCTTTTACAGTTAAACAGGTAATTTAAACACAAAACCAACTTTGTTAAAGTGCAGGCAATAAAATAAGTACAATATGTAGCTGAAACAAGCTTTTTAAATTACAGAAACTGTAGAAAATTGGCATTTTAAGGGGAATTAGCTAAAGGCAGCAAGAAAATGCAGAAAATGATACTTAATCACTCCAAAGTCTTTCTTTTGACTCTCTGTTGCTGTAGAACTCTGCATGGCACCAGGCAGGAGCTTGCTTAGCTGTATACTAGCAGAAAAACCTTGCAAATGCAGCTTTTATAGCAGGGAAATGAAAGAGATAGAAATTGGCCCAAGATGACTAATAAACTACTAATTTCTGGGCTTAAACCACTCCTCCAGGGACAGATAGGCTGCTCAAATCTTTCTCTCTCTCAAAGTGAACAGAGAAACTTCCTTCTATCCAAGTAAGGTATGGGCAAACACAGAAACTTGTAACACAGCCCTGAATTCAGAACTAACCTGAACACTGGACTATACTAGCATAGAAAGGTGGGAAAACAAGTATATATTTTTTTGTTTTTTTGTTTTCTTCAGAAAATAAAGCAGATACAATAAAAAAAAACATTTTAAATGCAAAGAAATGGCTATCACACTTGAGTGTGTAGCCTATAACATTTAAACAGGCAATTTAAACACAAAAACGAATTTGTTAAAATGCAGGCATTAAAATAAATGCAATATGTAGCTGAAACAAGCTTTTTGAATCACAGAAGCTCTAGAAAATTGGTGTTTTAGGTGGAATTAGCTAAAGGCAGCAAGAAAATGCCGCAAAATGATACATAATCACTCCAAGGTCTCTCTTTTGTCTTTCTGCTGCTGTACAACTCTGCAGGGCACCAGCCAGGAGCTTGCTTAGCTGTATACTAGCACAAACACCTTGCAAATGTGGATTTTATAGCAGGGAAATGAAAGAGATAAAAATTAGCAATAATGGCTAATAAATATCTAATTTCTGGGCTTAAACCACTCCTCCAGGGACAGACAGGCTGCTCAAAACTCCCTCTCTCATAGTGAACAGAGAATCTTCTTTCTAGGCAAGTAAGGCATGGGCAAACATAGAAACTTGTAACATTGCCCTGAATTCAGAACTAACCTGAAAACTGGACTGTACTAGCGTAGAAAGGTGGAAAAACAAGGTTTTTTTTTTTGTTTTCTTCAGAAAATAAAGCAGATACAATAAAAAAACACTTTAAATGCACAGAAATTGCTATCACACTTGGGTGTAGCCTACAAAAGTTAAACAGGTAATTTAAACACAAAAACAACTTTGTTAAAGTGCAGGCATTAAAATAAGTACAATATGTAGCTGAAACAAGCTTTTTGAATCACAGAAGCTCTAGAAAATTGGTGTTTTAGGTGGAATTAGCTAAAGGCAGCAAGAAAATGCCGCAAAATGATACATAATCACTCCAAGGTCTCTCTTTTGTCTCTCTGCTGCTGTACAACTCTGCAGGGCACCAGCCAGGAGCTTGCTTAGCTGTATACTAGCACAAACACCTTGCAAATGTGGGTTTTATAGCAGGGAAATGAAAGAGATAGAAATTAGCAAAAATGGCTAATAAATATCTAATTTCTGGGCTTAAACCACTCCTCCAGGGACAGACAGGCTGCTCAAAACTCCCTCTCTCATAGTGAACAGAGAATCTTCTTTCTAGGCAAGTAAGGCATGGGCAAACATAGAAACTTGTAACACAGCCCTGAATTCAGAACTAACCTGAAAACCTGACTATACTAGCGTAGAAAGGTGGAAAAACAAGTTTTTTTTTGTTTTCTTCCGAAAATAAAGCAGATACAATTAAAAAACACTTTAAATGCACAGAAATTGCTATCACACTTGGGTGTAGCCTACAAAAGTTAAACAGGTAATTTAAACACAAAAACAACTTTGCTAAAGTGCTGGCAGTAAAATAAGTACAATATGTAGCTGAAACAAGCTTTTTAAATTACAGAAACTGTAGAAAATTGGCGTTTTAAGTGGAATTAGCTAAAGGCAGCAAGAAAATGCAGAAAAATGATACTTTATCACTCCAAAGTCTCTCTTTTGTCTCACTGTTGCTATAGAACTCTGCAGGGCACCAGGCAGGAGCTTGCTTTGCACAAACACTTTGCAAATGTGGGTTTTATAGCAGGGAAATGAAAGAGATAGAAATTATCCCAAAATGGCTAATAAACTACTAATTTCTGGACTTAAACCACGCCTCCAGGGACAGATAGGCTGATCAAAGCTCACTCTCTCACAGTGAACAGAGAAACTTCCTTCTATCCAAGTAAGGTATGGGCAAACACAGAAACTTGTAACATAGCCTTGAATTCAGAACTAACCTGAAAACTGGACTATACTAGCTTTGAAATGCGGGACAAGAAGTATTTATTTTTTGTTTTTTTTTGTTTGTTCAGAAAAATAAAGCAGATACAATAAAAAAACATTTTAAATGCACAGAAATGGCTATCACACTTGAGTGTGTAGCCTACAACAGTTAAACAGGTAATTTAAACACAAAAATGACATTGTTAAAGTGCAGGCAGTAAAATAAGTACAACATATAGCTGAAACAATCTTTTTGAATCACAGAAACTCTAGAAAATGGCAGTTTTAGGCAGAATTAGCTAAAGGCAGCAAGAAAATACAGAAAAATTATAATTAATCACTTCAAAGTCTCTATTTTGTCTCTCTTCTGCTGTAGAACTCTGCAGGACACCAGGCAGGAGCTTTCAAGCTGTATACTAGCAGGAAATAATTTCAAATGCAGGTTTTATAGCAGGGAAATGCAAGATATAGAAATTAGCCCCGAATGGCCAATGAACTACTAATGTCAGGGCTGAAACCACTCCTCCAGGGACAGATAGGCTGCTCAAAGCTCTCTCTCTCTCACAGTGATCAGATAAACTTCCTTCTATCCAAGTAAGGTATGGGCAAACACAGAAACTTGTAACACAGCCCTGAATTCAGCACTAACCTGAAAACTGGACTAAACTAGCTTATAGAGGTGGGAAAACAAGTATTTTTTGTTACTAAATTCAGCACTAACCTGAAAGCTGGACTAAACTAGCTTATAGAGGTGGGAAAACAAGTATTTTTTGTTTCTTTGTTTTCTTCAGAAAATAAAGCAGATACAATAAAAAACATTAAATGCACAGAAATGGATATCACACTTGAGTGCATAGCCAACAACAGTTAAACAGGTAATTTAAACACAAAAACAACATTGTTAAGGTGCAGGCAGAAAAATAAGTACAGTATGTAGTAGGAACAAGCTTTTTAAATCACAGAAACTGTAGAAAATTGGCATTTTAAGGGGAATTAGCTAAAGGCAGCTAGAAAATGCAGCAAAATGATAATCATTCCAAAGTCTTTCTTTTGTCTCTCTGCTGCTGTAGAACTCTGCATGGCACCAGGCAGGAGCTTGCTTAGCTGTATACTAGAAGAAAAACCTTGCAAATGCAGGTTTTATAGCAGGGAAATGAAAGAGATAGAAATTAGCCCAAAATGGCTAATAAACTACTAATTTCTGGGCTGAAACCACTCCTCCAGGGACAGATAGGCTGCTCAAAGCTCTCTCTCTCTCACTCACAGTGAACAGAGAAACTTCCTTCTATCCAAGTAAGGTATGGGCAAACACAGAAACTTGTAACACAGCCCTGAATTCAGAACTAACCTGAAAACTGGACTATACTAGCTTAGAAAGGTGGGAAAACAAGTATATATTTTTTTTTTTTGTTTTCTTCAGAAAATAAAGCAGATACAATCAAAAAAAACATTTTAAATGCAAAGAAATGGCTATCACACTTGAGTGTGCAGCCTATAACATTTAAACGGGTAATTTAAACACAAAAACAAAATTGTTAAAGTGCAGGCATTAAAATAAGTGCAATATCTAGCTAAAACAAGCTTTTTAAATCACAGAAACTGTAGAAAATTGACATTTTAGGGGGAATTAGCTAAAGGCAGCAGGGAAATGCAGAAAAATGATACTTAATCACTCCAAAGTCTCTCTTTTCTCTCTCTGCTGCTGTAGAACTCTGCAAAGCACCACACAGGAGCTTGCTGAGCTGTATACTAGCAAAAAAAACTTCCAAATGTGGGTTTTATAGCAGGTAAATGATAGAGATAGAAATTAGCAAAAATGGCTAATAAACTACTAATTTCTGGGCTTAAACCACTCCTCCAGGCTGCTCAAAGCTCCCTCTCTCACAGTGAACAAAGAAACTTCTTTCTAGCTAAGTAAGGTATGGGCAAACACAGAAACTTGTAACACAGCCCTGAATTCAGAACTAACCTGAAAACTGGACTAAACTAGCTTAGAAAGGTGGGAAAACAAGTATTTTTTTTGTTTTCTTCAGAAAATAAAGGAGATATAATAAAAACATCTTCAAATACACAGAAATTGCTATTGTAATTGAGTGTGTAGTCTACAACAGTTAAACAGGTAATTTAAACACAAACATGACTTTGTTAAAATGCAGGCAGCAAAATAAGTACAATATATAGCTGAAACAAGCTTTTTGAATCACAGATGCTCTAGAAAATCGGTGTTTTTGGTGGAATGAGCTAGAGGCAGCAAGAAAATGCAGCAAAATGATACGTAATCACACCAAAGTCTCTCTTTTGTCTCTCTGCAGCTGTAGAACTCTGCAGGGCACTAGGCAGGAGCTTGCTGAGCTGTTTACTAGCACGAAAACCTTGCAAATGCAGGTTTTATAGCAGGGAAATGCAAGAGATAGAAATTAGCCCAAAATGGCAACTAAACTAGTATTGTCTGGGCTGAAACCACTCCTCCAGGGACAGAAAGGCTTCTCAAAGATCCCTCTCTCACAGTGAACAGAGAAACTTCCTTCTTTCCAGGTAAGGTATGGGCAAACACAGAAACTTGTAACACAGCCCTGAATTCAGCACTAACCTGAAAACTGGACTAAACTAGCTTATAGAGGCAGGAAAACAAGTTTTTCTTTTTGTTTTTTGTTTTCTTCAGAAAATAAAGCAGATACAAAAAAAAAAACACTTTAAATGCACATAAATGGCATCACACTTGAGTGTGTAGCCTACAACAGTTAAACAGGTACTTTAAACACAAAAACAACTTTGTTAAAGTGCTGTCAGTAAACTAAGTACAATATGTAGCTGAAACAAATGTTTCAAACCACAGAAACTGTAGAAAATTGGCATTCTAAGGAGAATTAGCTAAAGGCAGCAAGAAAATGCAGAAAAATTATACTTAATCACTCCAAGGTCTCTATTTTCTCTCTCTGCTGCTGTAGAACTCTGCAGGGCACCAGACAGGAGCTTGCTTAGCTGTATACTAGCACAAACACCTTGCAAATGTGGGTTTTATAGCAGGGAAATGAAAGAGATAGAAATTAGCAAAAATGGCTAATAAACTACTAATTTCTGGGCTTAAACCACTCCTCCAGGGACAGATAGGCTGCTCAAAGCTCCCTCTCTCACAGTGAACAGAGAAACTTCTTTCTAGCCAAGTAAGGTATGGGCAAACACAGAAACTTGTAACACAGCCCTGAATTCCGAACTAACCTGAAAACTTGACTATACTAGCTTAGAAAGGTGGGAAAACAAGTTTTTTTTTGTTACAAAATTCAGCACTAACCTGAAAGCTGGACTAAACTAGCTTATAGAGGTGGGAAAACAAGTATTTTTTGTTTCTTTGTTTTCTTCAGAAAATAATGCAGATACAATAAAAAACATTAAATGCACAGAAATGGATATCACACTTGAGTGCATAGCCAACAACAGTTAAACGGGTAATTTAAACACAAAAACAACATTGCTAAGGTGCAGGCAGAAAAATAAGTACAGTATGTAGTAGGAACAAGCTTTTTAAATCACAGAAACTGTAGAAAATTGGCATTTTAAGGGGAATTAGCTAAAGGCAGCTAGAAAATGCAGCAAAATGATAATCATTCCAAAGTCTTTCTTTTGTCTCTCTGCTGCTGTAGAGCTCTGCATGGCACCAGGAAGGAGCTTGCTTAGCTGTATACGAGAAGAAAAACCTTGCAAATGCAGGTTTTGTAGCAGGGAAATGAAAGAGATAGAAAGTAGCCCAAAATGGCTAATAAACTACTAATTTCTGGGCTTAAACCACTCCTCCAGGAACAAATAGGCTGCAAAGCACTCTCTCTCAAAGTGAATAGAGAAACTTCCTTCTATCCAAGTAAGGTATGGGCAAACACAGAAACTTGTAACATAGCCATGAATTTAGAACTAACCTGAAAACTGGATTATACTAGCGTAGAAAGGTGGGAAAACAAGTATATATTTTTTTGTTTTTTTTTTTTTGTTTTCTTCAGAAAATAAAGCAGATACAATAAAAACAACGTTTTAAATAAACAGAAATGGATATCACACTTGAGTGTGTAGCATTTAACATTTAAACAGGTAATTTAAACACAAAAACAAATTTGTTAAAGTGCAGGTATTAAAATAAGTTCAATATGTAGCTGAAACAAGCTTTTTAAAACGCAGAAACTGTAGAAAATCGGTGTTTAATGTGGAATTAGCTAAAGGCAGCACAAAAATGCAGAACAATAATACTTAATCACTCCAAAGTTTCTCTTTTGTCTCTCTGCTGCTTTAGAACTCTGCAGGGCACCAGGCAAGAGCTTGCTGAGCTATATACTAGCATAAAAGCCTTGCAAATGCAGGTTTTATAGCAGGGAAATGAAAGAGAGAGAAATTAGCCCAAATCGGTCAATAAACTACTAATTTCTGAGCTGAAACCACTCCTCCAGGGACAGATAGGCTGCTCAAAGCACCCTCTGTCACAGTGAACAGAGAAACTTCCTTCTTTCCAATTAAGGTATGGGAAAACACTGAAACTTGTAACAGTCCTGAATTCAGCACTAACCTGAAAATTGGAGTATACTAGCTTAGAAAGGTGGGAAAACAAGTATTTTTTTTTTGTTTTTTTCCGAAAATAAAGCAGATACAGTCAAAAAACACTTTAAATGTACAGCGATAGCTATCACACTTGAGTGCGTAGCTTACAACAGTTAAACGGGTAATTTAAACACAAAAACAACTTTATTAAAGTGCAGACAGTAAAAAAAGTACACTATCTAGCTGAAACAAGCTTTTTAAATCACAGAAACTGTAGAAAATTGGCATTTTAGGGGGAATTAGCTAAAGGCAGCAGGGAAATGCAGAAAATTATACTTAATCACTCCAAAGTCTGTCTTTTGTCTCTCTGCTGCTGTAGAACTCTGCAGTGCACCAGACAGGAGCTTGCTGAGCTGTATACTAGCAGAAAAACCTTCCAAATGTGGGTTTTATAGCAGGTAAATGAAAGAGATGGAAATTAGCCAAAATGGCTAATAAACTACTAATTTCTGGGCTTAAACCACTCCTCCAGGGACAGATAGGCTGCTCAATGCTCCCTCTCTCACAGTGAACAGAGAAACTTCTTTCTAGCCAAGTATGGTATGGGCAAACACAGAAACTTGTAACACAGCCCTGAATTCAGAACTAACCTGAAAGCTGGACTATACTAGCTTAGAAAGGTGGGAAAAAAGTATTTTTTGTTTTCTTCAGAAAATAAAGCAGATACAATAAAAAAATCTTCAAATACAAAGAAATTGCTATCATAATTGAGTGTGTAGCCTACCACAGTTAAACAGGTAATTTAAACACAAACATGACTTTGTTAAAGTGCAGGCAGTAAAATAAGTACAATATATAGCTGTAACAAGCTTTTTGAATAACAGAAGCTCTAGAAAATCTGCGTTTTAGGTGGAATTAGCTAAAGGCAGCAAGAAAATGCAGAAAAATGATACATAATCACTCCAAGGTCTCTCTTTTGTCACTCTGCAGCTGTAGAACTCTGCAGGGCACTAGGCAGGAGCTTGCTGAGCTGTTTACTAGCACAAAAACCTTGCAAATTCAGGTTTTATATCAGGGAAATGTAATTGATAGAAATTATCCCAAAATGGTGAATAAACAACTATTGTCTGGGCTGTAACCACTCCTCCAGGGACAGAAAGGCTGCTCAAAGCTCCCTCTCTCACAGTGAACAGAGAAACTTCCTGATTTCCAGGTAAGGTATGGGCAAACACAGAAACTTGTAACACAGCCCTGAATTCAGCACTAACCTGAAAACTGGACTAAACTAGCTTATAGAGGCGGGAAAACAAGTATGTTTTTGTTTTTTTGTTTTCTTCAGAAAATAAAGCACCTACAAATAAAACACTTCAAATGCACAGAAATGGCTTTCACACTTGAGTGTGTAGCCTACAACAGTTAAACAGGTGATTTAAACACAAAAACAACTTTGTTAAAGTGCAGGCAGTAAAATAAGTACAATATGTAGCTGAAACAAGCTTTTCAAACCACAGAAACTGTGGAAAATTGGCATTCTAAGGGGAAGTAGCTAAAGGCAGCAAGAAAATGCAGAAAAAATAAACTTAATCACTCCAAGGTCTCTCTTTTGTCTCTCTGCTGCTGTAGAACTCTGCAGGGCACCAGACAGGAGATTACTTAGCTGTATACTAGCACAAACACCTTGAAAATGTGAGTTTTATAGCAGGGAAATGAAAGAGAAAGAAATTAGCAAAAATGGCTAATAAACTACTAATTTCAGGGCTTAAACCACCCTCTAGGACAGATAGGCTGATCAAAGCTCTCTCTCTCACAGTGAATAGAGAAACTTCCTTCTATCCAAGTAAGGTATGGGCAAACACAGAAACTTGTAACATAGCCCTGAATTCAGAACTAACCTGAAAACTGGACTATACTAGCTTAGAAATGCAGGAAAACAAGTATATATTTTTTTTTTTTTTTGTTTGTTCAGAAAATAAATCAGATACAATAAAAAAAAAAAACATTTTAAATGCACAGAAATGGCTATTACACTCGAGTGTGTAGCCTACAACAGTTAAACAGGTAATTTAAACACAAAAATTACATTGTTAAAGTGCAGACAGTAAAATAAGTACAAAATATAGCTGAAACAATCTTTTTGAGCCACAGAAACTCTAGAAAATGAGAGTTTTAGGCAGAATTAGCTAAAGGCAGCAAGAAAATACAGAAAAATGATAATTCATCACTCCAAAGTCTCTCTTTTGTCTCTCTTTTGCTGTAGAACCCTGCAGGACACCAGGCAGGAGCTTGCTGAGCTGTTTACTAGCACAAAAACCTTGCAAATTCAGGTTTTATATCAGGGAAATGTAATTGATAGAAATTATCCCAAAATGGTGAATAAACAACTATTGTCTGGGCTGTAACCACTCCTCCAGGGACAGAAAGGCTGCTCAAAGCTCCCTCTCTCACAGTGAACAGAGAAACTTCCTTCTATCCAGGTAAGGTATGGGCAAACACAGAAACTTGTAACACAGCCCTGAATTCAGCACTAACCTGAAAACTGGACTAAACTAGCTTATAGAGGCGGGAAAACAAGTATGTTTTTGTTTTTTTGTTTTCTTCAGAAAATAAAGCACATACAAAAAAAACACTTCAAATGCACAGAAATGGCTTTCACACTTGAGTGTGTAGCCTACAACAGTTAAACAGGTGATTTAAACACAAAAACAACTTTGTTAAAGTGCAGGCAGTAAAATAAGTACAATATGTAGCTGAAACAAGCTTTTCAAACCACAGAAACTGTGGAAATTTGGCATTCTAAGGGGAAGTAGCTAAAGGCAGCAAGAAAATGCAGAAAAAATAAACTTAATCACTCCAAGGTCTCTCTTTTGTCTCTCTGCTGCTGTAGAACTCTGCAGGGCACCAGACAGGAGATTACTTAGCTGTATACTAGCACAAACACCTTGAAAATATGAGTTTTATAGCAGGGAAATGAAAGAGAAAGAAATTAGCAAAAATGGCTAATAAACTACTAATTTCAGGGCTTAAACCACCCTCTAGGACAGATAGGCTGATCAAAGCTCTCTCTCTCACAGTGAATAGAGAAACTTCCTTCTATCCAAGTAAGGTATGGGCAAACACAGAAACTTGTAACATAGCCCTGAATTCAGAACTAACCTGAAAACTGGACTATACTAGCTTAGAAATGCGGGAAAACAAGTATATATATATATATATTTTTTTTTGTTTGTTCAGAAAATAAATCAGATACAATAAAAAAAAAACATTTTAAATGCACAGAAATGGCTATTACACTCGAGTGTGTAGCCTACAACAGTTAAACAGGTAATTTAAACACAAAAATTACATTGTTAAAGTGCAGACAGTAAAATAAGTACAAAATATAGCTGAAACAATCTTTTTGAGCCACAGAAACTCTAGAAAATGAGAGTTTTAGGCAGAATTAGCTAAAGGCAGCAAGAAAATACAGAAAAATGATAATTCATCACTCCAAAGTCTCTCTTTTGTCTCTCTTTTGCTGTAGAACCCTGCAGGACACCAGGCAGGAGCTTTCAAGCTGTATACTAGCATGCCACGTTTGCAAATGCAGGTTTTATAGCAGGGAAATGGAAGAGATAGAAATTAGCCCCAAATGGCCAATAAACTACTAATGTCTAGGCTGAAACCACTCCTCCAGGGACACATAGGCTGCTCAAAGCTCTATCTCTCACAGTGATCAGATAAACTTCCTTCTATCCAAGTAAGGTATGGGCAAACACAGAAACTTGCAACACAGCCCTGAATTCAGCACTAACCTGAAAACTGGACTAAACCAGCTTATAGAGGTAGGAAAACAAGTATTTTTTTGTTTCTTTGTTTTCTTCAGAAAATAAAGCAGATACAATAAAACAACATTAAATGCACAGAAATGGATATCACACTTGAATGTGTAGCCTATAACATTTAAACACGTAATTTAAAGACAAAAACGTGTAGCCTATAACATTTAAACACGTAATTTAAAGACAAAAACGACTTTGTTAAAGCGCAGGCATTAAAATAAGTACAATATTAAGCTGAAACAAGCTTTTCAAATCACAGAAACTAGAAAATTGGCATTCTAAGGGGTCTTAACTAAAGGCAGCAAGAAAATGCAGAAAAATTATACTTAATCACTCCAAGGTCTCTCTTTTGTCTCTCTGCTGCTGTATAACTCTGCAGGGCACCAGACAGGAGCTTGCTTAGCTGTATACTAGCACAAACACCTTGCAAATGCAGGTTTAATAGCAGGGAAATGAAAGATATAGAAATTAGCAAAAATGGCTAATAAATTACTAATTTCTGGGCTTAAACCACTCCTCCAGGGGACAGCTAGGCTGCTCAAAGCTCCCTCTCTCACAGTGAACAGAGAATCTTCTTTCTAGCCAAGTAAGGTATGGGCAAACACAGAAACTTGTAACACAGCCCTGAATTCAGAACTAACCTGAAAACTGTATTACACTAGCTTAGAAAGGTGGGAAAACAAGTATTTTTTTTTTGTTTTCTTCAGAAAATAAAGCAAATACAATCAAAAAACACTTTAAATGCACAGAAATGCCTATCACACTTGAGTGTGTAGCCTACAGAAGTTAAACAGGTAATTTAAACACAAAAACGACTTTGTTAAAGTGCAGGCATTAAAATAAGTACAATATGTAGCTGAAACAAGCTTTTTAAATCACAGAAACTATAGACAATTGGCATTTTAGGGGGAATTAGATAAAGGCAGCAGGGAAATGCAGAAAAATTATACTTAATCACTCCAAAGTCTCTCTTTTGTCTCTCAGCTGCTGTAGAACTCTGCAGGGCACCAGACAGGAGCTTGCTGAGCTGTATACTAGCAGAAAAACTTTCCAAATGTGGGTTTTATAGCAGGTAAATGAAAGAGATAGAAATTAGCCAAAATGGCTAATAAACTACTAATTTCTGGGCTTGAACCACTCCTCCAGGGACAGATAGGCTGCTCAAAGCTCCCTCTCTCAAAGTGAACAGAGAATCTTCTTTCTAGCCAAGTAAGGTATGGGCAAACACAGAAACTTGTAACACAGCCCTGAATTCAGAACTAACCTGAAAACTGAACTATACTAGCTTAGAAAGGTGGGAAAACAAGTATTTTTTTTTGTTTTCTTCAGAAAATAAAGCAGATACAATAAAAAAATCTTTAAATACACAGAAGGTGCTATCATAATTGAGTGTGTAGCCTACAACAGTTAAACAGGTAATTTAAACACAAAAATTAATTTGTTGAAGTGCAGGCAGTAAAATAAGTACAATATATAGCTGATACAAGCTTTTTCAATCACAGAAGCTTTAGAAAATCAGTGTTTTAGGTGGAATTAGCTAAAGGCAGCAAGAAAATGCAGAAAAATGATACTTAATCACTCCAAGGTCTATCTTTTGTCTCTCTGCAGATGTAGAATTCTGCAGGGCACTAGGCAGGAGCTTGCTGAGCTGTTTACTAGCACGAAAACCTTGCAAATGCAGGTTTTATAGCAGGGAAATGCAAGAGATAGAAATTAGCCCAAAATGGCGAATAAACTGCTATTGTCTGGGCTGAAACCACTCCTCCAGGGACAGAAAGGCTGCTCAATGCTCCCTCTCTCACAGTGAACAGAGAAACTTTCTTCTATCCAGGTAAGGTATGGGCAAACACAGAAACTTGTAACACAGCCCTGAATTCAGCACTAACCTGAAAACTGAACTAAACTAGTTTATAGAGGTGGGAAAACAAGTATTTTTTTTGTTTTCTTCAGAAAATAAAGCAGATATGAAAAAAACACTTTAATGCACAGAAATGGCTATCACACTTGAGTGTGTAGTCTACAACAGTTAAACAGGTAATTTAAACACAAAAACAACTTTGTTAAAGTGCAGGCAGTAAAAAAAGTACAATATGTAGCTGAAACAAGCTTTTCAAATCACATAAACTGTAGAAAATTGGCATTCTAAGGGGACTTAACTAAAGGCAGCAAGAAAATGCAGAAAAAATATACTTAATCACCCCAAGGTCTCTCTTTTGTCTCTCTGCTGCTGTATAACTCTGCAGGGCACCAGACAGGAGCTTGCTTAGCTGTATACTAGCACAAACACCTTGCAAATGTGGGTTTTACAGCAGGGAAATGAAAGAGAGAAATTAGCAAAACTGGCTAATAAACTACCAATTTCTGGGCTTAAACCACTCCTCCAGGGGAGAGATAGGTTGCTCAAAGCTCCATCTCTCACAGTGAACAGAGAATCTTCTTTCTAGCCAAGTAAGGTATGGGCAAACACAGAAACATGTAACACAGCCCTGAATTCAGAACTAACCTGAAAACAGGACTGTACTAGCTTAGAAAGGTGGGAAAACAAGTATTTTTTTTTGTTTTCTTCAGAAAATAAAGCAGATACAATAAAAAAAACACTTTAAATGCACAGAAATGGCTATCAGACTTGAGTACGTAGCTTACCACAGTTAAACAGGTAATTTAATCACAAAAACAACTTTGCTAAAGTGCAGGCAGTAAAATAAGTACAATATGTAGCTGAAACAAGCTTTTCAAATCACATAAACTGTAGAAAAATGGCATTTTAGAGGGAATTAGCTAAAGTCAGCAAGAAAATGCAGAAAAATTATACTTAATCACTCCAAGGTCTCTCTTTTGTCTCTCTGCTGCTGTAGAACTCTGCAGGGCACCAGACAGGAGCTTGCTTAGCTGTATACTAGCACAAACACCTTCCAAATGTGGGTTTTATAGCAGGGAAATGAAAGAGAGAGAAGGCAGCCCAAATTGGCCAATAAACTACTAATTTCTGGGCTGAAACCACTCCTCCAGGGACAGATAGGCTGCTCAAATCACCCTCTCTCACAGTGAACAGAGTAACTTCCTTCTTTCCAAGTAAGGTATGGGCAAACACAGAAACTTATAACAGCCCTGAATTCAGCACTAACCTGAAAATTGGACTATACTACCTTAGAAAGGTGAGAAAACAAGTTTGTTTGTTTTTTTCAGAAAATAAAGCAGGTACAATCAAAAAACACTTTAAATGCACAGCAATAGCTATCACATTTGAGTGCGTAGCTTACAACAGTTAAACAGGTAATTTAAACACAAAAACAACTTTATTAAAGTGCAGACAGTAAAATAAGTACAATATCTAGCTGGAACAAACTTTTTAAATCACAGAATCTGTAGAAAATTGGCATTTTAGGGGGAATTAGCTAAAGGCAGCAGGAAAATGCAGAAACATGATACTTAATCAATCCAAAGTCTCTCTTTTGTCTCTCTGCTGCTGTAGAACTCTGCAGGGCACCAGACAGGAGCTTGCTGAGCTGTATACTAGCACAAACACCTTCCAAATGTGGGTTTTATTGCAGGTAAATGAAAGCAATAGAAATTAGCAAAAATGGCTAATAAACTTCTAATTTCTGGGCTTAAACCACTTCTCCAGGGACAGATAGGCTGGTCAAAGTTCTCTATGTCACAGTGAACAGAGAAACTTCTTTCTAGCCAAGTAAGGTATGGGCAAACACAGAAACTTGTAACATAGCCCTGAATTCAGAACTAACCTGAAAACTGGACTATACTAGCTTAGAAAGGTGGGAAAACAAGTATTTTTTTGTTTTCTTCAGAAAATAAAGCAGATACAATAAAAAAAAAAAAACTTTAAATGCACAGATATGGCTATCACACTTGAGTGTGTAGCCTACAACAGTTAAACAAGTAATTTAAACACAAAACCAACTTTGTTAAAGTGCAGGCAGTAAAATAAGTACAATGTGTAGCTGAAACAAGCTTTTTAAATTACAGAAACTGTATAAAATTGGCGTTTTAAGTGGAATTAGCTAAAGGCAGCAAGAAAATGCAGAAAAATGATAATCACTCCAAAGTCTTTCTTTTGTTTCTCTGCTGCTGTAGAACTCTGCAGGGCACCAGGCAGGAGCTTGCTGAGCTGTATAATAACACAAATCCTTGCAAATGCAGGTTTTATAGCAGGGAAATGAAAGAGATAGAAATTAGGCCAAAATGGCCAATATGCTACTAATTTCTGGGCTGAAACTACTCCTCCAGGAACAGATATGCTGCTCAAACTCCCTCTCTCACAGTGAACAGAAAAACTTCCTTCTATCCAAGTAAAGTATGGGCAAACACAGAAACTTGTAACACAGCACTGAATTCAGCACTAACCTGAAAACTGGACTATACTAGCTTAGAAAGGCGGGAAAACAAGTATATATATTTTTGTTTTTTCAGAAAATAAAGCAGATACAATAAAAAAAACTTTAAATGCATAGAAATGGTTATCACACTTGAGTGTGTAGCTTGCAACATTTAAACAGCTAATTTAAATGCAAAAACATTTTTGTTAAAGTGCAGGCAGTAAAATAAGTACAAAATGTGGCTGAAACAAGCTTTTTAAATCACATAAACTCTAAAAAAATTGGTGTTTTAGGTGTAATTAGCTAAAGGCAGCAAGAAAATGCAGAAAAATGTTACTTAATCACTCCAAAGTCTCACTTTTGTCGCTCTGCTGCTATCTCTGCAGGGCACTAGGCAGGAGCGTTCTGAGCTGTATACTATATATATATTTGACTGAAACTCATTTCGTTGAAAGGTATATGCACTTTTCCCCATTGTAGTTGATCCTGCAGTTAGTATTTATAGTAAGGGGGTGTGTGGCGAGCACAGCCCCCCACATTGGGGTGTGTGGCCCCCACCTATTTTATACATTTTAAACCATATTCAGGGATACTTACAACTCCAATTAATCCCTTTTTAGAAGACAATATATACCCCACCCCCCAATGTGGGGCCCCCATTACTATTTATACTAACTCCAGGATCACACTACAATGTGGAAAAGGGCATATACATTTGAACAAAATGAGTTTCTGTCAAATGAGGTTTCAGTAAAGTGAACTTTCATTCAAGTATGCTCAGTCAAATAAGTTTCAGTGAAATGGGCTTTCAGTGAAATGAAGTAGACCTGAATAAACTTGAGGTTATGACATCACCTGGCTGAGGAATGGGCTACTAATATGGATTATGGCTTAAGATTTAAAAAAAATGGGCTTGTGCTAGGCATGTAGGCAAATACTTAGAAAGAATGAATTAGTGTTAGCACCAGTACCTTCATCCCTCAGATAGTGAGGCAATGGTTTCAAGGAAGATGGGATATCACATAGCTTCTGTTAAGAGAGATATAAAAGGCGTTTTACATCAGGGACACAGTAAGGTATGTGACGACTACATTTAAAGATATTCTTTCACAAAGTGCACATCACAAATCAAATGCATACATCTCTGTATCTCCCTGTTCTGCATTTCAGCTGTAAATCTGACCCTCAAGTATAAGAATGAGGTGGTTGTTGAAGTGAATGCAATAATGAATTAGAAAGCAACACTTCATAGCAGTTATGTAAATAATACCATATTGCACAAAACATTTTCAGACACATAGTCTGTAGCAGGTTTTACTAATCCTGCACTTAAAGACCTGCTATTAACAAACAATTATGGATTACAAATATAATCATAGACATTCAATGAATAACTGATTTATTCATAACTATGTACAAAATAAATGTTAACATCATTAAGCAGTTACATAGAGTAGAATATTCGACTATGTGTGAAATAAACCAAGATAACAATTTAATGATATGTTTGCCTTTGTGGATATAACCCACAACACAGCAAAATATAAGCATGCAGGCCAGTTTCCTTATAGGCCGGGCTAACAGGTAGTGCATTTTTCTTCTTAACAAACAGGTACTGCTTGTGTTAATTTGTATTCCTGTGGATACCGTATGAATACAGAAACCTCCGACACTTTATGTCCATTATAATGTAAAGAAATAACAGTATGAAAGCATAACTGACAACACATGAGTAATCAGCCAGACAGGCATCCGTCTTGGCTTAAACAGGTGGGACTGTAGCAAGAATGCTCACTTTATTAGGATGAATGAAGTAAATAAGTTATTTATGAGTTATTATTCAGGCATATACAGTAGGTAATACTGCCGTACTATAATTGCTAACTATGAAATGTTTAATAATCAGTGACATAGGTGCTATAGGCATCAGTGATACATGACCATGGTATATCTGTGAAACAATGCCATTATATGTTGGAAAACAGATGTACATTTACCAAGTTCAGAATTTTGTATGTTATATAAAAATTAGTAAATAAATTAACAGCATGGGAATATAATTCATACTTATATGGAGAACAGTTGCCATATCCTCTTAGTAATCCAGATGAGCTAATTAGTTACTCTATCAGCTAGAGTTTATAAAAAACTCTATCTAATAGAGATAGAGCTATATCTGCAAATTCTGTAGGCATGCTCAGTCATAAGTGGGATTGTGACATTTACTGTAGGGATCCACTGTCTGTCTCTGTACCTCAGTTGCCATTGGATGATGCTCCTCCACATCACTCTAACGCAGGTCATCATAGTAGTGGCAAACCTTCACTGCAGTCCAGCAGATCCCACTACATCATCAGGGCTCCCTATCAATCCAATTCTAGGTGTCGATTGTTGTTGCCAAGTTCCTTGACCTGCCTTTCACCCAGTACTGCACTTCAGCATACACAGTCTGCACCTTTGTGGTCTTCTACTCAGTCCATTTGAGTGCCCGGATATGTCACAACCTGTTCAAAGTAGCCATCTCAATACTCCAGTGGAAAACATAGTATCAATGGAAACATACTCATGGAGGTCTCACTCAGTTTACAGTTAGCAATGGTCTGATCTGTAAAAGCATCAAAATCAATATTTAAAAGTGGTTCGCATATCATGTTTTTTCTGTGCACTTTTTTCTCTTTTGTCAATAACACAAAGTCTTCTTCTAGAAATAGATTTATTTTTATTTAGACTTAATCCCATTGTTTTTGTTTGTTAGTTGCTTTCCTTTCTCCCGTTCCTGCTATGCAGTATAAGTTTGGTAATATCAAAATTCTATTACAAAACTCTATTATTATCATAGAAAACATTCCATATATATATCATTGTGTCTGAATAAAATCTCTGGCATTGCTATAGTTTTTTTAAAGAACAGTCACTTCTTTTCTGTTACTCTTAAATGATCACTGGACAAGTATCTCATACTGACTCAAATTGATTTTTTCTGTTCTGTTTGAATAATATATTTCTTATAGATATATAAATCGAGGTTTGTTTACATTTAAGTATTTTATCAAAGCACCTTTTACCGAGTGCTATTAAGACTATTAATGCTTAATAGGATAATGTTTAGAGCCATGTCTTCATAAGTAATTAACTCCAGATTTTCACTTGTCATGAATAGGTTAATTTGAATGACATTTCTCTGAACTCTTAACTTCTTGAAAATATGAAATAATGTATCAACATTTGGAGCCTGTCTGTATTTTATTACAGAAGATGTTGCAAGCATAGATCTTAACCCTAACTGGTTAACTTTACTAATAATAACTACATAAATATTAAAGGCAATATTAGAATTAAGGGATTCATTCAAGTTTCATTAATATATAATTTCTTGAAAGTCCTTTAAGAACCTATGCAGAGTATTTCATTTTTTTACTTCTATGTACAATTCTCACTATTTTTTTTCTCATACATATGATTATATAATATAATCAGGGGTGAATACAATACTAATTATTTGCATAGAGTAGATGCAGCAAACATAAATGTATGTATGTATTTATTTATTTACATTTGTTTACCAGTAAAGTCCGACTGGGCCAGAAAACCATTTTCAGCTGAAGCCCATGGAGAAAAGCTCCACAGAAATACAAGCAATATACAATAATTAGATAGTACAATAGTATACATACAGTAAGATGCAGAGTACATATCTTCTAGTTAGTCTGTACAAAGTAGTATTCAATACAGTTTTATAGTAGATACAGGTTCAAAATAAAAAAACACAAACATTTCAGTGAAGATCACTGGGCAAAAAAATAAAGTTAGTAGTGTGTACATATTAAATAATAGTTATGACCAAATGAGATTTCCTTTATATATATTTATTTTTGAGTAGTGCACAGAAAATCGGAATGAGACCCACAGTACGCCAAAATCCAAGGTTAACGTATTTTATTAATAACGTTTTCGCTCAGACAAAAAAAATGTCTGATGAAGCTCCTGTTAAACAGGAGCGAAAACGTTATTAATAAAATACGTTAACCTTGGATTTTGGCGTACTGTGGGTCTCATTCCGATTTTCTGTGCAGTGGTTTTAAGTTTTGTTTGGCTTTACTATTTTTGAGTAGTAATAAACACTAAGGAGAGGAAGAAAATGAGATAAGGAGTGGACAGTATGTTGAGAGAGGTATAGATATCTTGTCAGTCAGGTCTGGCACAGGTACAATGCCAATGTAAATCATAAGACATATTCAAGTTTTAATTTCTAATCTACAGTATTACACATCTCAAACATTAGACTGACAAAGAAGATGCCTTCTAGCACTCTGGAGTTTAATGTGTTTATTTCTTTCAGATTTTCCATCACTACTCAGTGCACTACCTTTCTCCTGCAGTCAACACCATCTGATGGTAAATATCACTGAGTGTTTGGGCCGAACTATGTCAGATTTTGGATTTATTTTACCAGATGACAATACTAAGGACAATCAATGTTTTGACCAGGCATATTCACAACAGTTTGGCATTGCAACATTTCAGTTCAATTTCAGTTCAACAACTAACAACTGTGAAGCACAAACTTTTGTAAGTAGAGAACTTAAAGTACTTTAAATAAATGTAAGGTACAAATGTTTGTAACTGAATATTAACAAATTAAATGTGCTAATGATCTTAGAGGACTTAAAGGACTTTAAATGCATGTAAGGTACAAATGTTTGTAACTGAATATTAATAAATTAAAAGTGCTAATGATCATTTAGGACTTAAAGGACTTTAAATGCATGTAAGGTATAAATGTTTGCAACTGAATATTAATAAATTAAATGTGCTAAAAAAATGGCGTCACCCTGTGTGGCTGCCGCTGCTTCAACTCCACAAATGAATGTACATTATTTGTCTTATTTTAAATCAGAATTAACAGAAAAGGCAGAATAAGGAACAAAAACTGAAGGTATGCTAAGTTATACTGCTCATGCACTCCTGGTAATTCAATCTCTTCAGGTCTTGTCAGTTTTGTTTAGTATATGTATATGTTACTTTACTGCTATATGTCCTTGTTATTCTTTGTAGTTGCATGTGATATATGCACTTGGAACCAAAGCAACATAATTTCATTTAACTTGCACTATGTGTGTGTGGGGGGTCTATATTATATAACTGAAAGTTCATAAGGATGAATACATGTTGCATGACATATAAAGGACTGCATAATAGCCAAAGATGTATATCTCGAGATGCAAAAGATCAGACAGTTATGTTTGGCCAATACCATGATCCTGGTGATGCATGTAGCATTAAGTTTGTCCTTTCCTCACTATAGTGTGATGTTCCAGTTGATATGCATAGTTGGGGGGTGCAGCCCCCCACAAGACTGAAATGAATGAAGTTTGTTGCTATGTAAGTATAGTTTTGGTAGTATTTTAAGTAGGTGAAGTGTGATAGATATGTGTTTTATGTATGTAGGTAGTTTTGTTAATGAGTATTGTGTGTGATGAATGGGGTGACTTTAGCTGGTATAGTTTCTAAGAGTTGGACAGCCATGAGAATTAGATGTTTCAGTTTTCGGTGTTTAGGTTTTTCGATGTTTTTGTGTGTCACCATTTATGTCGATGTAGTCATATTCGCTCTAATGAGCTTTTGGTTATAAAATATAGACCCATGTGTGAGTCTGAATGACAATAAAGTTTACTTTGATTAATTCTCTCTCTGTTTTTATGTGTGATATTTAGCAACCCATTTCTGCGGCAGGGCTAGCCACCTGGTGGTGTAAATCTTGGCTTGAAGTGACACTCTGACCCCATGTGCAAAATAGGAAAAAGAGTTTGAGGATGGATGGATGGATGGATGGATTTAGCAACCCATTCAGTGGCATAGGTACCAGCAGATACCAGCTTTTAAAATAAATTCAAAGTTTGAGATAACAGAGATCATTACAGATGCCATATCATTGTTTCTATCTTAGGAACAATGATATTACTAAGGAACAATAAGTTTGGACTTTACTCCTTAAGTTTTGGTAGCAATTAAC
Organism: Protopterus annectens; assembly: GCF_019279795.1. NCBI lineage: Eukaryota > Metazoa > Chordata > Ceratodontiformes > Protopteridae > Protopterus > Protopterus annectens. The sequence continues at coordinate 1,703,419,681 of NC_056726.1, read as the reverse complement.
TCCTTTTTTGGTATCAGGGAAAGTCCAAATGCTTCATGCTGTCAGTCTTCATAAAATGTTTTGCACTAGTTTTTAGAAATTATGATGCATTATTCATGACTTTGAATATATGCATAGGCATATACATATTTTGTAACGCACAAAGGTAACATAAAGTACTGCCTGTTTTGAGTACTGTTGGACCCTGAATACAAAGAGCTTGTTCCTCCAAAATGGTTTAATTGTAAAAACATTGTTCTGTGTTATCATTTGCTAATTTTCTTTAGTGTGTGCTCCTGGCTTCAGACCCATAGCTAGGTAAGGAAAAATGGATTCTACTCTGGGAGCAAGCTGTTAGGGAAGTATAATCAGCAGTGCCAACTGAGAAGAAATGAAGCACAAGCAATTAATTGCCAACATTCATTTAATATCTGAATTTGACATGTCAGTATTCATTTGTTGAAAAAGTTGTGACTTTGCATCTGTTTAAATGAATGAATGAATGAATGAATGCATGAATGAATGAGTTTAATATAGAAGTCAAGGATTCAAGCTTTGTTGGGGGGGTGCAGTCTGGGAGACTACCCAGGGTGCCATTTTACCAAGCTACTGCCTCTTACTGGCATCAAAAGCAAATTAATAGTTGCATCTGAATTTCAATGAAAATGTTTTATTTATTTATTTATTTTATTTTACATTTGTTGACCAGGATAGTCCGACTGGATACATGTCCATTTTCAGTGGAGGCCTGGGGAGAAAAGCTCCAAACTTAGAAACAGATAAAGACAAGCAAGTTACAGTATATGCACAAACATATTGTATTAACAATCAAGTTACAGTCTCACATTTCAAGCCTATGAAGAATACACTTTATATTCAGAAATATATACAAATATGTTACAGTTTCTCTTATCAAACCTATAGGTGCAGCTTATACACAGAGTAACTGCAAAGATGTTACAGTTTCTCTTTTCAAAGCTTTTAGTGTAAGAAGTTAGTCACTGTGAATAAAAAATTGTAGGGATATGGAGGTAGATGAGGCTTTAGTCAGGGTTAGAGCAAGTACATAACCAGTGAGTTTTAAAATACTGGGTTAAATTTGTTTTGAACTGATTAAGGGAGGGGTTCAGAGTAAGATCAGATGGGAGCGAATTCCAGGTTTTGCCTACTGAATTTGCAAACAAAGATTCTCCAGATGGGTTGTTAGTTTTAACAGGTTGAACCAAAAGTGTTGTAGTAGAACAAAGTGGCCTAGCGTTTTTGTAGGAATGGATGATGTTTTTAAGAAAGGGCATTTTTTCTGGATGGTTAATAGCCTTGAATGCTACAGTAAGTTGATTATATTGAATTAGCCTGGGGAGTTCTAGCCATCCTAAGAGGTTTAGGTTTTGACAATGGTGTGTCCTGTAGGGAGTTCCTGTGGCAAATTGGCAATTTGATTGTAGCAGCTAGAGAGTTTGCTAAGATCAGTTTTGTTCAAGTTAGTAAGTACTGGTGAGGCATAGATTAGAGTTGAAAGCAGATGGGGATGGGCAATGGCAGTCCTAGCTAGAGGGGTGAGAAAAGGTTTGTTTTTGTATAGGGAGCCAAGTTTTTTATGAACGGTTTTAATAGTTTGGTTTACATGCATATCATATTTGAAGTTGTTGTCTATTATAACACCCAGGAGTTTGGTAGACATATCTGGTGAGATTATGTTCCCATTGTTAGGTGTTATAGTAAACAAAGGTTGAGAGGATTTGCGATCAGGGGAGAAGAGCAATAGCTTTGTTTTATTAGGGTTTAATATCAGCTGTTGATTAGAGATCCAGTTTTCCACTGTATTAAAGGTTTTCTGGTTTAAACTAAGGAGATCTGTTGGGGTAGAGGCTGAGAAAATCAGGGTGGAGTCATCAGCATATTGTACACAGGATGCATCTGGGATTACGGTGTGGAAGTCATTGATAAAGAGGGAGAAATGAAGGGGACATAATATGGAGCCTTGAGGGACACCAAGGGTAATGGGGAGAAGAGTGGAGAGTTTTTCCTGCCAAAGGACAGTCTGCTGTCTTCCACTAAGATAAGATTGAAACCATTGTATGGCATAGTTGTTTAGGTATATTTTATTTAGGGTAAGTAAGAGTAGCTTGCAGTTAACCATGTCGAAGGCCTTGGAAAGATTGAGAAACAGGCGAGAGGATAGTTTGTTGTTGTTATGGCTGGAATTGATGACATTAGAAAAGGAGAGGAGGGCTGAGGTGGTACTGTGCTGTAGTCTAAATCCATGCTGGCAGTTGGCCAGAAGATTATGTTTAATAAGGTAGTGTAAGAGTTGTTCATGGATACACTTTTCCGTAATTTTAGCCAGAGTGGAAAGGGTAGCTACTGGTCTATAGTTTGACAGCTCAGTGGAGCTCCCTCCTTTGTGGAGTGATTTGACATGTGATATTTTCCAGATAGAGGGGATAGAGGCTTCAGTTATGGTTCTGTTTATCAAAATAGAGACAGGGTATGCTATAACATCAGCAGCTTTTTGCAGGTTGTCTACAGGGAGGAGGAGGTCAGCTGAAAGAATTGGTTTGAGTTTTTTAATTTGGGCTGTAATGAGTGAAGTCAGAGCTTTTTGGAAGCTAAAGGAGAGAATGTCACTGGGTTTAGGGGTTTCAGTGTTAGGACAAGTGGGTTCAAGTTTGCTAGCAAGAGCCTGGATGGTTTCTGTAAAGAAACTGTTGAGGGTGTTGGTAATGGACTCTGGTGATTTTTGGGTTGGGGTTGAGTGGGTTGGAGTTGTGGATTGTCCTGGGTGGAGGAGTTTGTTAATACCTGGCCAGAACTTCTGTGGCTTGTTGTGGTGTTTCTGCTGTAGATGTCAGAAATAGTTTTTTTGTCTAGTAATATGGATTTTTTTGTATCATTCCTATACTGTTGAAATTTGAGTTGATCTTGTGGGGCTTTAGAGGAGCGCCAGGTGTTCCAGGCATTATTTCTTTGGATGATCTTTAGTTTGGTTTCTTTAGTGAGTCAGGAGGCAACTTTTGTTTTAATTCTAATAGAGCGTGCAGGTGCATGGTTGTCAAGGATGGCCAGGAATGTGTTATTAAAGTGTGTTACTGCCTCATCTAGTGGTAGTTATTTTAGAATTGACAAATTGCATAATTTAAGTTATTCTAAGAATTTATTAAGGTTGAAGTTTTTGTTATTTCTTATTGTTTTATAGGTGGGTAGAAGTGGATATTCAACTTTATGCCTAATAGTATAGGTTAAGAAATGATCACTTAGATATTAATGGATAGTACCTGATTTGTACATGTGGTGGGGTCTTTTAATTAGTATCCAGTCTAGGATACTTTCTTTATTGTTAGGCTTGCGGATCCTAGTAGGGGAGGTTATAGTTTGTGTAAAACGATGTAGGTTTACGTGGGTGGTTGCGGTCTCTGCAGTGCAGGTGTTCCAATCTATATTGAGGTCCCCTAAAACAATGATCTCTTGGGGGTAGGCATTGGATAGCCAGTAGAGGATGTCTTCTATTCTCCCTGTGTTATTACCTGGAGGAATATAAACACATACTATGTTTATACATGTGTTTTTATTTATTTGTGGTTTGGAAATCATAATTTCTGCTTTGTTAAATATAGGTGGTTGAAGGTTGTCTAGAGTAACATTTAGGGTGGTTTTATAGAGAACAGCAACCCCTCCCCCCTTTCCTGGTAGTACGATCTAGCCTGATTATATTATACCCTGGAGGTAGAATTTCATTATCTGGCGTAGTTGGTTTTAACCATGTTTCGGTGAGACAAAGTATGTTGGAGGAGTAGGTTGTCAGGATGGCATGGAGGTTGTGGACCTTATTGTTGATGCTTCTAATGTTTAAGTGGCAGGTCAGTTGGGGGGTTTATTTAGGCTTTGTCTTATGTTTGGGCTGTTATTATTAGAGTTAGTGTTGTCTGGGGATGGTGGACTAGGGTTGGGGTGGATATCCCCATCAATAGTAAGGGTTTGGGGCAAACTAGCTATGAGGTTTAGCAATTTATTTATCAGTTTTTGGTAGTATTTAGTTTTGGTGTTAACATATCTGAGCACCAAACTGAGCCTTTCTCCAGCAATCACCAACTCAGATTTAACCTGAGCTACACACTTCTGCCACAAGAGTGCAGGGTGGCCCTCTGGGGTGGGTGTTAGCAGGGGTAAAGGAGTTGGCATTGATGTACATGAATGAGTGGGCAGAATGATTTGAGAGGATTGAGGTGGTAGCAAGGCATATGGGATGGTTGAATCCTATATGAGATTGTTTTTCATAGATGGTGAGAAAATAAAGGGTGATTAGTAAAGGTAGGGTGTAGAACACAGGTGGGATTTTAGAAGACTTAATAAGTATTAGAGACATAATGGGGGGAATATACTCCTGGTAGGTAGGCAGCCTAGATGTAAGAGTAGGTGGGGAGATAGTAGAAGGGGTGGGTTATAAAAGAATTCCTGTTAATAGTTGGTGAAGGAGGAGAAGGGGGTGTGGCTGAGGGGTTACAAATTCAGAGGTACTGGGGATGGGTGGGAATAGGGGGCAGGGAGGGGCATGAAGTGAGCCCAGAGGGTGAGCGAAGCAGGGCTTAACCACACCAGAAGAATCCTCAGAGCCTGTGATTAAAGTAAGATGCTTTTTCTTGCTATCTTACTTGCTTTAAATTCAAATCTATATTCTGTTTATAGATATATTTTCAGATATACCCCAGGGATTACCTCAGTGTCACTGCTCAACAGAGGCACAGCAAAATAATGGGTATAGTTCCCCATACTAAAGGGGTGGCGTAAGCCACAAAACTATGGGCTAGGCTTGTAAATGCCCTCGGGCAGATAGCCTAGTATGAACCTATGAACCTATGAACCTATGTTTTTAAACACAGACAGCACTTTGAACAGTACAATTTGGTGGAATTTGCTTTTTTCTTGCTTTTTACTTGCTTTAAATCCTAATCTATGTTTTGTTTTTAAACAGACAGCACCTTTAACAGTACAATTTGGTGGAACTTTTTAGCATTAGGAGCCTTATTTCAGGGCTGGGAAGTTTGGTGCTGTTGACCTGTATGGCTGAATTAAACAGTTTAAGCAGAAAGACTTTAGAAAAAATAGTAACCTAAGTTAAGTTTGTTATTGAGGGTAGACCAGTGTGGCTATCTTTTATTTTTAAATGCCCAACTGGATGCAGTCCTTCTAACTGTGTGAGCCTTTCAGGGTGGGAGCCGTGAGAAGGGATAATACCTAATAATAGATATTTAGTGTTAGCTTATCACCAGAAATAGAACTATAGCAAAAAATAGTTGAACAGTGTTTCAAGCCATATATAATACAGCGACTGAAAGAAAAAGCATAATCATAGGTTCATAGGTTCATAGGTTCATACTAGGCTATCTCCCTAGGGCATTTATAAGCCTAGCCAGAGTGTGTTTGGCTTTCGCCACCCATTTTAAATTAATTTTGCTATGCCCTTTTTCGAGGTTAGTATACTCTGCCTCTGTCTAACAGTGACACAGAAGTGATACTCGGGGTAAACCTACGATCTCCCATCCACTCATCAAGATTCCTCTTGAAGAGTGTCAATGAGGGACTCTGCCTAACCTGGACTGGGATTTTATTCCAGAGTGAAGGGAGCCTCTGGGTTATGAATCTGTCCCTCCAGCATGTCCTATTTATTTCAGTGCTGAGGTTCAAGTCTCTTGAGTGCGTAGCTCGATGGGATTTGGATTTTCTGAGGTGCAGCATGTCCATTAATTTCGCGTTGGACATGGCTTTATACATCAGGCACAGATCGCCTCTGAGCAGGCAGTATGCCACTGAGTAGAGCTGGAGCTTCTTTAACCGGGCAGCATATGGCATCTGTTTGAGCCCTTTGATCCTCTTGGTGAGGTACTTTTGGGGTCTTTCCAGTTGCTGCAGGTGTCTGGTAAGGTACATCCCAAAAGGGGCATTGTACTCAATTATGGGCCTGATGAGGGATGAGTATAGAGGCACGATGACCTCCCCTGATCTATATGTGAATCCCTTCATGATTAGGTGGGCTATATAAAATGTTTTTCTAACCACTTTGGCCACGTGGTTGTCAAATGAGAGATTGTAATCAACTTGGGTCCCCAGGTCCCTAATTACTTCTTCTGTACTTAATGGATTACCACCTATGTGGTAATTTGTGGGCACTTTGTTTTTGCCAAAGGGGATGACTGTACACTTTTTGGCATTTAGCTTAAGGCCATGGCTCTGGAACCAGTTGTCTGTTTATATGAGGCCCTTTTGGATGATGGTTGTGTCAGCTGGAGAGTCGATTATGGTGCCCAGTTTGCAGTCATCTGCGAACTTGGTCAGCCACAGTCCTTCCGTGTTGGCCTGTACCTTTGAGAAATATATACCGAACAAGAGAGGTCCCAGGACTGAGCCTTGTGGGATGCCACTTGTAACTGGTTTGGAGTCTGACATGGCTCCAGCAATTCTAACCATGTGGGTTCTGTCCTTGAGCCAGTTTGCAACCCATCTAGTGACATAGGGGTTTATATTTAAGCTGGTGAGCTTATCTATAATGCCCGAGTGGGGTATTGTATCGAAGGCTTTTGCGAGGTCCAGGTAGGCTGTGTGGACCACCTTCCCTCGTCAATGGCCTTGGTGACTGTTTCAAAGAAATCGACCAGGTTTAAGAGGCAGGATCTGCCCTTAACAAAGCCGAACTGGGTAGGATCCAGTGTCTGTAGGTCCCCAATATCTTTATTTATGAGGTCCATGATGATCCTTTCCATAGCTTTGCAGACCAAGCTAGTCAGGCTTATGGGGCGATAGTTTCCAGGATCCGTTGAGGCACCACCTTTGTGGAGAGGGACCACTGTTGCTGTACGCCACTCTTTGGGTACATATCCTGTAGTAAGGCTGAGATTGAACAGTAGTTTTATGTTTGGGTTTAGCTCTTCTTGGAGTTCATGTAGGATGCAGCCCGGGACACTGTCTGGTCCCATTGATGCTGTGTTTTTTGCTTTGGAGAGGGCGGCTCTTACCTGAGCATCTGATTTGTCAGGGGGGCAGCACTCTGCTGGGATAGATATTTGCCCTTTTGGTGGGGAGGGGGGGGAGAAGTTTGCACTCAACCTGTCAGCTAGGATGTTGGCAATGTCTGTGGGTTCGGTGTATTTTTTGTCATTTTGGACTAATTCTGAGCATATCTGGGAATTCCCACCCAGGTTCCTAACATAACTAAAGAAAGCCTTGTGATTATCCTTAGTGTCCTGTGCAATTTTTCTCTCGAAGCTGGCCTTAGACGATTTTATGAGTGCCCATAGTGTTTTGCTAATACTGATCAGAGATACCTTCCCTTTTTGGGATTTTGCTCTATCATGTAGTAGCTTCCTCCTTCTATTGTATAGTTTGTTTATGGCTGGGGTCCACCAGACAGGACGTCTGCCTTTGAAGGATTGGGTCTTGGTTTTATTTGGGATTGCATGATCCATGCATTCTTGAAGGTGTTCATAGAATGCGTTTATAAAGGATTCTGCAGTCTGGGCTGTATTTTCCACAGGCCCGGGGGCTTTGAAGGATTCCACCTCGGTTTTGAGGAGTGTGAAATTTGCTGTAGAGAATTTTTTCACTGTGGTTTTCTGGGCAGGGGGTGGGGTCGGGATGTGAATATCCAGTGAGATTAGTTTATGGTCTGATCTTACCAGTGAGGGATACACTTCTTGTCTGGAGCATAGAGTCCCCATGTTGGTGATGATCAGGTCCAGTATGTTTTCCCCACTTGTGGGAGTGGTAACAAGTTGTTCAATAGCATTTGAGTTTATAAATTCTAGGAACCATTGGGCTAGGGTTTTGGAGCTTGAGTAATGCTCCCAGTCTATGTTTGGGTAGTTGAAGTCACCCAGTATAATGGTGTTTGGAGAGACCTTCATATTTTCCAGTGTTCTCAGGAAGGCCGAGTGGGGTTCCTGGGTTTGGGAGGGTGGACTGCAGCAGGCTATAAACTGGAAGGCAGTTTTACCCACTTTTAGTTGCACTTGGATAGTCTCTGATGCTTCGTGCTGTGCCACCAACCTGGAGGTGTGGGTATCTTTGATGAATATTGATACTCCCCCTCATTTTGTTGTTCAGTCCAAGTTTTGGGGCCGAAAAGCATGCTATGAGGTATAACCTGGTAGTGCTGGGGTGCTCTCGGGAGCCTTGAACCAGGTTTCTGTTACTGCACAGATATTGATGTTCTCCATGCTAAGGAGAGTTTCGAGTGCGTGCATCTTGAGGTTTAGACTTCTGGCATTGAGTAGCATTACTCTTAGTTTGTTATCCCTTGTTATACCTATGGAGGTGGGTTTGTAATCCTTACATTAATTAATCCTTACATTAATAGTACACGGCACTGCTCTAAGAAACGGTTTCAAGTATTTGGTAGCTAAATAGAACAAGTAAGCAAGATATAGCATGTATAAGAAGAAGAAATGCTAATCTGGGTCACAATTTTCTGCATACAGCATCTTGTATCTTTAGCATGAAAATAAAGTTCAATTGTAGTAGCATTTGGGAAGTAGGCTGTTTGTACAGAGTCTAGGATTTAAGAATTAGACTAAATACTGCAACAAAATTATATTGATCCACAAACAATCAATTTAGCAGCAACGATAAAGCACAAAATCAGTTGCCCAATGCATTTGTCAGCCTCATGTATTAATGTACTTTTAAACATTCAGAGTCAGCATAAGATTTCACATATTAATAAATCTACAGTTGTATTTAATCAAAGAGTCAGTAACACAGAAAATTACATGCCAAGTTTACAGCAGGACAGCCATTTGGGTTGGAAGCACTGTGGTGTTTGAAAAATGGAGGTTAACTGAGGTGGTTAAGTAACCTCGGATTGTTAGTAAGGCAGGGGGAGGGGAACATGTAAGGGGCTTAACCACACCAGAGGAATCCTCAGAGCCTGTGATTAAAGTAAGAGGCTTTTTTCTTGCTTTCTTACTTGCTTTAAATTCTAATCTATGTTCTGTTTTTAAACACAGACAGCACCTTTAATAGTACAATTTGGTGGAACTTGTTAGCATTTGGAGCCTTATTCAAGTGCTGGGACATTTGGTGCTGTTGATCCCATACGGCTGAATTAAACAGTTTAAGCAGAAATACTTTAGCAAAAATAGAAACCTTAGTTAAGTTTGTTATTGAGGGTAGACCAGTGTGGCTATCCATTTTTTTAAAATGCCCAGATGTTTGCAGTCCTCCTAACTGTGTGAGCCTTTCAGGGTGGGAGCCGTGAGAAGAAATAATACCTTAGTTATGTTTGTTATAGAGGGTAGACCAGTGTGGCTAATAATAAATTATTTTAATATCTGTTATTAATGTCACAACATTATGAAAACAAACAAAAATGAAATTCTCACTGCTTTGCAATGTTATATGATCTTTTTGGTCTGAAACAACCAAATCTCTAGTGCGACCCTACTGTGATAAAATGATCTATGTGCTCTTGACTTACTTAGTTTTATGTTACTTGAGCTATGTGGTCCTAGTGGATTTGTCCCTGACAAATAATTATTCAGAATGTCATCCAGGATGGTTCAATTCAAAAACTGAGAATCTTGCTCAGGACAATGAACCAGCTCTGGACTTGTCATGGTGACAGTAGTTCACCAGGAAGTGCCTGGTGGGGATCGAACTAAAAAAAGCTTAGCTCATCTCATGCACCACAAGGTGAAGAATTGGGGTCAGGAGAAATGGCAATCGAATGGCAGGCAGCAGCAGGGCATGTTATAATGAACTTGCCTCTCAAAATGGAAGATATTTATTGGTAAATGGAATGTCAACTTACTGCTGTGGAAGAGACAGAACATGTGTGGGAAGATGAAAAGTATCAACCAGATTTAGGTCGTCTTACATCTGCACACAGTATTAATTCTGGAACAAGACTCTTAACACAGAGATGATCTTTCTCTCATTGGGGAGTTGACCCTTAGGACAGGTCACATGCAAGAGTGAAGATATTCACACATCTTCTCTGGATGTTGCTTACTTGGAGTTTGTGCGAGTAAATAAGAAAATCACATCAATGGAAAAGTATGCTGTTGAAAGGAAATCACTTTCTGCTGTTTGTGCATATGCGTCTCACAGATGCTCCAAGCATTGAGCCTTTTTGAAGGCAGTAAGTGCAGTGCTGGACAGGGAACCACATACGGATCCTATAGTTCTACAAGAAGACCTTAACACCTTTTTGAGGATGTTGGACATGCATGGATGAGCATAACAGAGACTGATGGATTGCTTTATTTATACTCAAGTGGAGAATTGTTTTTGGATTTTTTTCTAGTCATAGGTTGCACACAATCAGTGACATATTCAAACAAAAATTTCATAAGTGTACCAGGTAACACACTACTGTGGTGCAAAGTTCAGTGATTGAACTTACAGTTATCTTATCATACCTGAAGCAGTATGTTCTAGACACTCAGATAAAAAAGGTGCTAAGCTCTCAAATAGTCACCATTACATGGTAAGCTGGGTCAGCTTGCTAGATTGTCTGGGCAAACACAGGAAAACCACATATGTAGTAGGGATATCCAGTGAACATCTAGATGACACTTCTGTGAGAGGTAAGTTCAATTACAAACTACAGAAGAGCTTCTTCAATGTAACAGATGAGGCTGAGAATGTCAGTTTTAAATAAATTTTGTTCATGATGCCAATTGCTGAAGCAGGCAATAAGCAAAAACAAAAGGAGGTCAATACTCCCCATGACAATAATCCTAGCAATTGCTGCTGGGCAGCAGCAGTGAAGAATACTGTCATGTAAAAGAAAAATGTTTTCTAACTTTGTCTGTTATCAAAAGGTCAGTTCCCTGTGCTTTCTCCTATTAACCTGGTCAACTTGGGCATACTGAGGCAATGTAGCAACTGGCTCATGAACACTGACAACCCTCTCCTCTTACCTCCCAACACTTAGACTTGCGAGAGATGCACTTACATATCCAAACTGGAAGCCACGCACCATCCAGCCAAGACTGGAATAGCTGGTCAAGAGGAGGTCAACACTTCACCACACCACATGGAACAGATACCCCTCCAGAACACACACCAGCACTGCCTTCACATAAAAACACAAACCACACACCCACCTTTATGGAGTCTTTCAATAAAAATCTACCCAAACAAAAGAGACCTCCAAGGCAGAAACACACTTGACCACCACAACACAACACTAATCATGAGACACATAACTCTCCTAAACAGTGTGCCACTCAACCAAAGCTCCTTATGCAAAACAGCATGCCCAACACACTAGTCATAGGTGACTCAATAATGATGCACACTGATATCTCACTCACTAGGTTGATTAAGGAGAAAGTAACAGTCAGCTGCCTGTCAGGTGCCAGGATCCACCACATAACGCACGCACTCAGGTCCCTCAACAACAAGTACAAATATGACTCTGTCATTGTACATGTCAGTGTGAATGACCTGAGACATACCTCCCTGGACTACATGAAAAGAGACATGGAGGAGCTCTTGGATTATCTAGCCCACGCAGGTATGAACCTAGCCCTGAGCAGCATCCTACCATCACCCAGAATGATGCCACAGTACAAACAGAAAAATGATTGATTTCAACAACTGGCTAAGGTTCTGGTGTCATTCTAAGGGGATCCAGTATCTGCATGAGATGACATGATTGACAGACCACAATGCTTTGCCAGAGATGGCCTGGATCTGTCACCTCTGGGCTTCCAGATACAGGCCAAGGCTCTTGCCACCCCTATAGTGCCTTTTTTAGGCAGTGTCCAAAAAAACAAATTACCACAATAACAGCTACAAACAAATGAAATCTGCGATTCATGCTTCTCAATGCTAGAAGTCTAAATCTCAAAATGCATTAACTCAAAGCACCCCTTTAAAATGGAGAATATCAACATTTGTGCTGTAACAGAGACCTGGTTCAAGGTAGCAGAAAGCATCCCTGCACTACCAGGCTATAACTCATTCCACACCTTTTGACCCCAGAACTTGGACCAAAGCTCCAAAGGTGGTGGTGTGTCCATATTCATAAAGGATGTGCACACCTCCAGACCGGTAGCCCAACATAACGCATCTGAGGTACTTCAGGTGCAGCTAACACTGGGTAAGACAGCAATTCAGGTTGTAGCCTGCTATAGGTCCCCAACCATGTCCCAAAACTCACACTCCACATTCCTAAGCACCCTGGAGTATATTAGGCTCCAACCTAACACTCTCATACTGGGCAACTTCAACTACCCCTCCATTAAATGGTAAAACTACTCATGTACCAATACACTTGCCCAACATTTCCAATAATTCATGAATTCCAATTCCCTTGGCCAGCTTGTTCTTACCCCCACTAGCGGTAGCAACATCCTTGACCTGGTCATTACTAACTTGGGCAACCATTGCTCTACAGCAGTAGTCATCTCCTCCCTGGTTAGATCTGATCACAAACTAATTACTTTGGAAATCCACATCCCTCCCAACCCCCCACCCCCGCAAAGGTAACCACCATGAAAAGCTTCTCCAAAGCTAACTTTGGTCTCCAAAAACAGAGGTGGCTAACTTCACAGCACCCATGGAAATGGAGAATAGTTGCAGTAGCACGGAATCATACACCAATGCACTGTGCGAACACGTACACAATGCATGGATCACGCCATACCTAATAGAACCAAGATGCTCTCCTCCAAAAAAAGGAAGCCAATCTGGTGATTCCCTACCATAAACAAACTCTACAACAGAAGGAGGAAACTGATGCAAAATAAGGTGATGTCCCAAAACTGGAAAAACTCCCTCATCAGCATCAAGAAAAAGTTGAGATTCCTCATCAAATCCTCTAAAGCTAGCTATGAAAACAGAATTGCAGCAGATAGTAAAAACAACCACAAGGCCTTCTATAGTTATGTAAAGAATTTCCACGGCAATACCCAGATTTGCTCTGAGCTACTGCACAATGGTACCTCCTATACCAAGCCAACAGATATTGCCAATATACTGGCCGACAGATTTAGTGCCACCTTTACCCCTCCCCCCCAAGGACCAAGCACAATACAAGTAGATTTCCAGGCACCCAGTATTACTGCTGCACAGGTTAAAACAGCACTGTCCAAGGCCAAGAATACAGCTTCTGTGGAGCCTGACAATATCTCTGGCTGTGTTCTACATGAAATACAGAGTGAACTGGCACCACACCTGTGTGCCCTGTTCAATCACAGCCTCACCTCAGGCTTTGTCCCTACTGAATGGTGGACTGCTACAGTCATCCCTCACCACAAAGGAGGAGCGACTACAGACCCTGAGAACTATCGCCACATTAGCCTGACGAGTCTGATATGCAAAGCTATGGAACGCACCATCATGGATCTAATAAATGAAGATATGGGGAATCTCCATACTCTAGATTCTATGCAGTTTGGTTTTGTGAAGGGTAGATCATGTCTGCTCAACTTGGTTGACTTCTTTGAGTCAGTCACTTGAGCTGTAGATGAAGGCAAGGTTGTTCATACAGCCTACCTTGATCAGGCCAAGGCCTTTGTTACCATTCCCCACTTAGGAATCATAGAAAACTCACTAAGCTAGGCATCAACCACTATATCACTAGATGGGTTGCAAACCGGCTCACAGATAGAACCCACAGTGTGAAAGTAGCTGACTCCAAGTCAGACTGCTGACCAGTCACGAGTGGAGTCCCAAAGGGTTTGGTCCTGGGTCCTCTCCTGTTCGGTATCTACTTCTTTGAAGTCCAGAACAACACAAAGGGACTCTCACTGACAAAGTTTGCAGATAATTACAAGCTGGGAGCTATTATTAACTCCCCAAGTGATGTTGACATCCTATGGAAAGGCCTCACTGAGACCAACGACTGTTGTCAGAACCATGGCCTTAAGCTCAATGACAAAAAATGTGTTGTCATCCCCCTTGGGAAAAACCCAATTCCCTTGAATTACCACATCGATGGTAGTCCACTGAACACAGAAGGCGTTGTAAGAGATCTGTCAACACAAGTTGGCAGCAACCTCTGTTTTGACCACCACATTGCCACTGTGGTCAGAAAGTCCTTCTATGTGGCACATCTCATTACTAAGGGTTTTTCATCCAGGAAGAAAGAGGTCATTTTCTCCCTCTACTCTTCCCTCATTAGGCCAATCATTGAGTACAATGCCCCATTTGGCATGTACCTCACTAGACACCTGCAACAACTGGAAAGGCTGCAAAAGTACTCCACAGGATCCTAGCCCTTAAACGCTTGTCCTATATGGACAGACTCAAAAAACTCCAACTATTCTCTGTCAAATATTGCCTACTTAGAGTCGATCTCTGCTTGACTTACAAAGGCATGTCTGACCCAGCTCTGTTAGAAATGCTACATCTAAAGAAATCCCAATCCCGTCACATCACATGCTCCAGAGACCTCAACCTCATTACCACAATCAACAGAACATGCTGGAGGGACAGGTTCATAACCCAGGGACTGCCCATACTATGGAATAGACTTCCCGTACATGTAAAGCAGAGCACCTCACTAGCCATCTTCAAGAGAAATCTTCATGAGTGGATGGGAAATAGAAAATTCACCCAGGGGTTCACTCCAGTGGCTCTACTCAACACAGGCACTGGGAACTAAGGTTGGGTGGCATGGTGCCAGAGTAATCCTATGGGCTAGGCATGTAAAAGCTCCAGGGCCATTAACCTAGTACACACCTATGAACCTATGTAATTCTAATAGAGGAGGGGGGGTCTATCAATTTGACTAATAGGTATTGACAAACAGGAAGACAGCAGTTGTGGTAGTTACTTCAGTAGAGATGTTTAAGAAAAGTCTATAAGCCATAAAAATGACACTTATAAAAGAGGTTTACTCAAACAGTCTAGTGACAAGAGATCAAGATGCAAGTCATTTTATAAACTGTTCTTAGTAAATGTATATAAAAGTTGGCTATGATTGGAACAACACTGACAGGTTGAAGAAGCACTTCATGGAATTCCAGAAGCCAGTGAACATACCCTTTTCTGAGGATACAATAAAAAAAGTAAAGGGTGGAAATGCATCCATTTTTGCATATATGGTCACTGACATGGTCCACTTTGGCAAGCCATTTTCTACTGAATAAAATCCAGACAAAAATACTGAAGGCAGTTAATATTGTTGAAATAGCATATTTATTTCATCTTTCTGCTATTTACTGACAGTATTGACAGCAGCTCTGAAACAACAAATTGGACAGTGATCTCCATTTTCAAAAAGGAGGCGAGTAGGCTGTATTTTTAGTCCAGAGTGTTGGAAATTACACATCAATGAACAATCAAGCCTTTGATTAAAGAAGAATAATACAAATTGTACATGGTCTTAAAACAGTGAATTAAAACTTTGTGATTGTACAGATACCAGAGGTACCATGTGGTTCTGATACCTTGGAGAAAGCATACAGCTGTGTTTCCCGCATTGCCTTTTAGGAATTTGAACAAGTGTGTCAGATGTCAGGATTATTTCTGCACACCATTCTCTTAATTTGTTTAAAGAGTGACAGACATGTCCTTATTCAGGGGTGCATATTTCCCCTCCTGTTTTTGATTTTTCATGGACAGGATATAAATTCACAACCATAGTTTAAATAGTACCTGGTTTGGGGACAGGATGGTTGCATCTGAACTTGTTGATCATCTTTGTAGATTATACTGACTTCTTATCTTTAAATGATTGTAATGTAACCGCCAATGTGTTCTGTAGTAATTCAACGATGAATGTGAATCAGGTGAGGTGGATATCAGAGGTCATCGTCTCACTCAGGAAAAGTATTGATTGCACTGTGCAGGAGAAGGGTCAGTTACCTCAAGTTAAAGAGTTTAATTATCTTGGCATCTTGTTCATGAATGAGAATAGAGGATTTTTTGAGACTGAACAAGGAATCATACATTTGTATAAGTACTGGATCAGCACAGCAGATATGGTCATAGGATGAAGGTCTTAGTTTGGTAGTCAGTGATTGATTCTTCATACATAATAATGAAATTTGGGTAGTGCAAAATAATGAGCTTAGGGTTACAGTAAGAATAATTGAGCTTCCCTTTTAGGGTAGTTGGACTCAACTTCTATGACAGAATTAGGAGCTCAGCACTCTGGGAGAATCTTAGAGATCATCTTATTTTCTTCCATGTTGAGAGGAGTCAATTTATATTGTTTGGGTATCTTGTATGGATGTTTCCTGGCTGTTTCCTAGAAAATATTCAATGATTCTCAGATAAAAAGGACTTATTTGATAGTTTTAGGTGTAATCCATAGACACAAACTTATGTTTATAGGTACTAGGCTAATAACCACTAGGGCCCTTAAAAGCCTATCCATGCAACCTAAATGTGACCCACAAATTTGATTTATATTTGGTTAATAGGGGGTGATTACTAACTCTGTCCATCAGTGACATAGGAACCAGACCAGGGGTGAATTTCCAGTTACTCATCCATTGGTCCAGGTTGCACTTAAAAAGTGATAGAGAGAAACTCTGCTATACATTTATAGGGAATCTGTTGCAAAGAATGGGAATTCTCTCAGAAACATATCTGTGTCTCTAACATGTATTTATGATGCAAGCAAAATTTAGTTCTTTTAATCTAGTAGTTGTGATGCTGTTTGTTTTGTGGATGTGCAATAGATTAATCAAAACAGAGTACAAGGATACCTTATATGTCAAGCAAAGATCACCTCTCAGTGTCTGTATGACACAAAGTAAAGAGACAAGGCTTTGAGGTGATCAGCATAGAAACTTCTGTTTGATCCCTGTTTTCTTTTTACGAGGAACATTTGTGGACATTCCATTTGCTGCATGTGTTTAGTCAGGTACATACCAAAATGGCAAAATGGGGGATTATACTCTATTGCCTGCCTGAGGAGGGCAGTGTACAGTGGTCTGATGACCTCCTAGTGGTGTCTGACATGCCCTTGCTTATGAGTTCAGCAACACAGAAGATTTTTATTTTTTCTACTTTAGATATGTTGATTGAAGGCTAGGCTACCATCTGCAAGAGCTCCCAAATCCCTGGCTAGTGAATTAACCTTTAAACGTGTGTTATTGATGGTGTAGTTACCCAAGGTATTCATGTTCTACTCTAAAAAACTTCTTTGGGGAGGGGGCAGTCATAAATTCAGAGACATAAAAGTTACCTGTTCTGGCAAATCTATATATATTTAAATAACGTTATTGCATTGGAAGTTTAGTTTTACACACACACATACAAATATATATATATATATATATATATATATATATATATATATATAAATATATACACTAATACGTTTTCCTTATTTAACATTCGTTAACCAGGAAATTCCGACTAGGACAGAGCCTATTTCCAGCGGAGGCCTGGAGAAAAATGCTCCAGATGTATGTCATGTCTTTGAATGTGGGAGGAACCTTTGTGGACATTCATGATGCATGTCTTTGAATGTGGGAGGAAACCAGAGTACCCAGACGAAACCCATGCGAATGCAGGGAGGACATGGAGACTACACAGAAGGCACCCCAGCCAAAAATCAAACCAGAGAACCTCTTGCTGTAAGGCAACAATGTTAACTATTGTACCACTGCACCACCCATGACTCACATATAAATATTTCTTTTGTTTTTTGTGATTGTGTGTGTGTGTATATATATATATATATATATATATATATATATATATATATATATATATATATATGTGTGTGTGTGTGTGTGTGTCTGATACTCCCAATGACAGAAACTTTTACAGTTTCTAAGAATGATATGGGTTTTCTTTGTTTTCTTTGTTTGTTTGATTTTTTGTCTAATGGAATTACTGCTCTCTTCAGATATATCCTGGGCATAACTGCATTTCATACACTGAAGAGAAGTGATATATGAAACCCTGAACTGCAAATGAATTTAATGGAACATGCCAGAGAATAAAAGTGACCTTAATAACATCTCTACATACATGAGACAATATCTCAATCACTGTTTGACAGTTCTAAGAAAAAGTTTCATGATATTATACACAAATGCTCAGGCACAGACTGCACATAAGATAATTTGGTTGCAATGCCCACTCACTATGAATATATTTTGGATATTTACTGTACATCCAGACATGAAGAGAAGTCATATATTGTTCAATAATGGAAACCTGTAATGTACACCATGCTCGACTGATAGCGGGAAATGATTGCTAAACCTTGCATATAGTGTCTATACTTAAATACAAGTGTCAGTCCCCAGCTGATATTTCTTAATACAATTTCCAGGGAATCATTCTGGAGCAATCTTAATGATGTAAATGCAGCTCAGCAAATGAAGCTAGTTCATCTATATTGACATGGTCAAAGCAGGGAGTTTTCTTGGTGGCATCTTATCTACAAGAGGCATGTTGAGGACATATACTGTATTTTTGACCAAAAAGAGATGCTATGCACCCCTAGTAGAAACCAAGTATAATGCAATATGGCAGAATATGGTGATAAAATGATTCTAACAGGCAATATCACAATATCACATTCACTCTCCATACTTTTACACTTCCTGGTAAAATGTTCTGAAAATTGTCATTGAACAATCAAGTTAAAATATCCTTAAGGATACCATTTTACGCTTAAAGGCTTAAATCTAATCAAGGCCTCATCTTGAGGCATGTGTGTGTGTGTGTGTGTGTGTGTGTGTGTGTGTGTGTGTGTGTGTGTGTGTGTGTGTGTGTGTGTGTGTGTGTGTGTGTGTGTGTGTGAGAGTGTGTGTGTTGCCATAATGATTAAGGTGTTTACCTTACAGACACAGGGTACAGGGTTTGACTCTCACTTTTGAAGGGAAATTGGCTAGGCTTAAAATGACCTGCACGGGCAACTGGTCAAGTACTTACCTCTGAACCTATAAATGTTGATAAGTGCTGAAACAGTACTAACCAGATTTCTATTTAGCACAGAGATCAATGGTATTAACACATTTCAAGTAACTGAAACATCTTTATTCATGGGAAATATAAAGGATTTTCTTTTTAATTTATTACAATATGTGTATATCAAACCATTTATGAAAATGTGTTTTCTATGTATATTGACAGCTGATGACTGATATGCATATATACAAATGGATCTACTTCATTTAAATGAAAGTAAGTCTAGAAGGACGAAAGCGATCTTTGTTAACAATAGGTTATGAAAACAGAAATTGATTTTTACATGCAAAATGTATATGTATATATATTTATATATATATATATATATATATATATATATATATATATATATATATATATATATATATATATATATATATATATATATATATATATATATATGTATATATATTGATTGCCAAATGGACTAAGGTTGATATATTTCCAGCCATGTAGTGTATTGTCTTGGATAAAATCACAGCCTTAATAATCTACTTAATACTCTGGTTAAATAAGAGGTACCACATCATTATACATTTTATTTAAAGTACATAAGGGTTATATTATCACAGCTACTAAGTAGGGCAGAACCAGCTCGGTTGTCACACTGATGGGGGAAGGGATGTGAATTTAACATGTGTACCAATAACACTTTGTTTTACAGCACAATAAACCACTCCCTTGCCTGATAAAAAGTATATATATATTAGAAAGCTTGTAAGGAAATTATTACTCTATTTTTGTTTTACTTGGATTGCTTGGCTGTATACTTAATAAAGGATTTTCGACTGGAAACAGACTGCCTGCCTTGCTTGGATTACTTTCAAATACTTAGTAATGCTGTACAATTATATATTTTCTATTATTATTTTTTGTTTTGTTTTGTTTTGACTTAAGACGAGTTTAAGTTTGCTACTTCTACTACTATTGTCTGATCTGATTAATATATAGTGATTAACTAGAGATATATGGACTGAAAATCTTCCACACAAAGAAGTTTTTTACACTGTTTTGTTTAAATGAATTTTACTTACCCGAGCTGAATCCACTAAAACTCCATTACAATGAACACATGGACTGTTGAATTCATTTCCTTGTGAAAGGAACCATTTGGCCACCATGGTAATGAACAGAAATGGAGGAACAATAAGCCTAACAGAATGGGGGGCTTCACACTCCCCACCCCCCTACTTAAATATACCAACTCCGAGATTGCACTAAATAAAAGAGAGGCCACAGTTTACCATGGTGGGCAAGTTGTTCCTTTCACAGGGAAAGGAAATCAGCAATCTGTTCGTTGTAATGGAATTTCAAAGGATTCAGCTTGGGTAAGTAAAATTCATTTAAATGTACTGTTGTTTAAACGAAGCAGACCCAAACAAATAAATATTATATATATGTATATATATATATATATATATATATATATATATATATATATATATATATATATATATCTATATATATATATATATATATCTATATATATATATATATATATATATATATATATATATATATATATATATATATATATATATATATATATATATATATATATATATATATATATATATATATATATATATACACACACACACACACACACACACACACACACACACACACACACACACGTACGTGCATGCTAATTTAAAAATAGGTATTACTTTATTCTTCCCTGACTCTATCTTTAAGCTTTTAACATCCCTGTACCCATGTCAATAAACATTTATTACCATGCAATCTACACATTATTGACACATTTCATACAGATCAGAGTTGCCTCTACTTTCTAAAACTAAATGTAAAGAGAAGCAGTTAGGTAATGTACAGTAAGCATGTTAGAAACACTAATAATAATGCTAAATCTAACATACATGAAAACTTACACTAAGCATAGGAGAGATAAAAAATAAAATATTTATATACTTATTTATTCAACTTGGTAACAGGGGTAAACCACTGATCAAAATGGAGTTATTTCAGTTTCATTTCAGGCAAAAATAAATGACAGTAGACAAGCAAGTAACAAGAAGTATTATGAATACAAAAAATGTGTGAAAACAAAAAATTGATCAATAACACTAATAATAAAGTATACAGAATAGGGGGCAATATGAAGGAATGGTTAGAGGAAGGAGGGAAGAGGAAGAGAGTGAATTAGTGAAGGGATAGACCACAAAGCTTAAAGATAACAATATGAAGGAATGCTTAGAGGAAGAAGGGAAGAGGAAGAGAATTAATTAGTGAAGGGATAGACCACAAAGCTTAAAGATAACAATATGAAGGAATGGTTAGAGGAAGAAGGGAAGAGGAAGAGAGTGAATTAGTGAAGGGATAGACCACAAAGCTTAAAGATAACAATATGAAGGAATGGTTAGAGGAAGAAGGGAAGAGGAAGAGAGTGAATTAGTGAAGGGATAGACCACAAAGCTTAATAGATAACAAATGAAAGGTAAGGGCACACAGAAATGAGCTATATGCATTATAGACAATGTAATGGAGACATTTGAAATCAAGACCAGCAAAGCAACCCAAACTTAAGAAAACCTATAGTGCCTGACTCCAAAAGACTTGCTCTCAGTGTAAGTGACCATTTACACTAAAAGAAGGCTGAGAGTAAGTCTGGACCTGGTGCAGGCCTATTTATACAAGGGCTTTAAACTGAAGTAAGTCACTTACAATGAGCGTAGGTCTTTTGGAATCAGGGCACACTTACACTGAGAGCGACTCTTTTGGAATTTGGCCTTAAATATCATAATTCTTACTCTAATACTGAGAAAGTGTGTTAATATTGAAATTATTATAAATTTTTAAAACACTTTTCAAAAGTTCCCATGTGTATCTCAGTATCTAATGCATTAAGTGCCATAATGCTATTGTGGACTTATCATTCTGTATTTATATATTTATTGTTTACAAATCCATTTATTAAGCTACAGACAAATACATTTTCTGCATACATAGCAGACATCATCCCAAGTACAGAGCTGAGATTTATCTATAAACTTTAATGGATGGGTATCCATGCATGCTCAATGGTGTGTGCATTAAGCAAGCAATAATGTCTGAAAGGGTTTATGTTATTATGTAAATAATGTGTGCCGAGGGGTGTTCTAAGGGCTAATGTCACAGGCAGAGGGGTCCATACACCACTGGAATGGCATAATTTCGACAACAATGTACATCATTATTTCCCTTAGAGAATGTTCTGTCTGTTAAATTGGTTTGTATTTGTTTAGTAAATTTTTTAAAATATTTTTTTAAGGTAAAATACTTCCTCCAGCTAATGTTTCAAGCTTGCTAAAGTATACATAGTTGTTGGAGGAATTATTTTACATCCAAAATATAAGCTATGTAAGTATTCAGTGATCACACACATACAAACACATACACATACACACTCAGAAGAAAAACGGACTGACATACTCACAAATATATGCACATAAAACATACTCTCATATTCAGAAATACAGACAGACAACATTTTTACATATACAAATATAGATGCACATGCACACACACAAACTGCCAATTAATAAACTGGCTAGAAAGAGTAGTGAAAACATCTTCAAATATGTCCTGTAAAAAGAAAAAAAAAAGATAAAATGCAAGATATTGCAACTCCAAACCATAGACCCCTTTACTAGCCCTTATTTTTCAGCATGGTGCTGCCCTAACACATGATTTCCTTGAAAATCACTAAAGAGTAAAGTAAATTTTTAATGTCAGATATTTAGAATGTTTAAGACACCCTGCTGAATGTTTGTTTTTTAACCAGGGTTTAATGTAAAACTTGACCATTCTCTAAACTCTATGGACACATTCATAGGTTCATAAGTTTATACTAGGCTAATGACCACCAGGGTCTTTACAGGCCTGACCTTTCACCCAAAACCATTTTGTCCTCAAGTTCCTTGGATGCCTAGGTGGTGGGTTATTTTAGTAAAGAGGTAGCTGATGATTATGTGGGGTGGGGAGTGTTAGTTGGGAATTCATTTACTTGCTATTGATCTATGTCCAGAGAAATGGGGGGCAGACCTAGGGTGAATTTACAATTTCCCATCCAATGATCAAGATTTCTTTTGAATAGGGTCAGAGATAAACTCTGCTTCATATATATGGGGATCTTATTCCACAGAGCTGGGATCTTTTGAGACACATATTGGTCTCTCCAGCATGTTCTACTTATGATGCAGACAAAGCTTCGGTTCTTGGATCTAGTATTTCTGGTGCTGTGTGTTTTGTGGATGTGCAACAGATCTATGAGAGTTGGATCTAAGGATGCCTTATATGCTAGACAAAGGTGATCTTTGTAAGCAGGAATTCATACCCTTGATTCTCCTGGAGAGGAACCTTTGAGGACATTACAACTTTTGCAAGTGCCTGGTTAGGTACATGCCAAAGGAGGATCTGTACTGAATGATGGGTATGATAAGGACTGAGTAGAGTGGTATTATAACTTCCTTGGACATGGATGCCATAACCTTGCTTAAGGGTTGGGCAAATAGATTGAGTTTCTTACAATCTTTGGCTATGTGTTTGTTGAAGGCCAGATTACTCTCTTTATATGTTCCCAGATCCCTAACTAATGGGTCATCTCTTAAGGGTGTTTTATTGATGTAGTAATTAGCTAGAATGGTCGATTCTCCAAAGGGTACTATAATGCATGTCTTCACATTGGAATTTAATTTGTGGCTTTGGAAACAGCCATTTGTTTGACCTTCTTGTAGGATGTTGTTGTCATTGAGAAGATCTATGATAGCTCCCAATTTATAATCATCTGTGAACTTTGTGAGCCAGAAGCCTTTAACATTAGGCTATACCCATGAGAAATAGGTGCCAAACAGGAGCAGGCCCACCATGGAGCCTTGGGGTACACTGTTGGTAACCTGTCTCCTGGTGGAGGTGGTCTCACTGTTCCTGACTTTTTGGGTCCTATTTGTGAGCCAGCCAGCAATCTAGCAAGATATGTAGGGCTCTATATTGGATCAAATGCCTTGGCGAGGTCAAGGTTGACAGTATGCACAGTTTCCCCCTCATCCACAACTTTGTTAACTCCCTCAAAGAAGGGTGCCAGTTTGACCAGGCTAGACCTTCTCTTATTAAAGCCAAACTGGGATGGGTCCTTTGTCTGTAGCTTACCCATGTCATTATCAATTATTTTTATGATAATTCGTTTGATGACTTTGTATATCAGACATGTATTGCATGCTAGTCCCTGCACTAAAATCATGGAAATAAAGATTACATGAATGCTTCATGATATTTGCTGGGAAAATATGTTTTCATAAACAAAATTACAATAACAGGGGCAGTGATCACTGAAACTGAGACAGGGGAAGGAAAATTCATCACATTGCATTGGGCAATGCATATTGTGATGCACAAGATAAGAATAAAACATTGGAAAATCACTTTCAAAAATATTTGCCAAATCCATTGAAAAACTCACATGGAAAAGTACCGATAATTACATCTTGCATGAAAGATACCCCATCCCACTAGAAGAAGTAACTGAGTTTTCTAATTTAAAATAACAAAATAAGTAGCACAAACTGAAGAATGGAATAAAACTACATAACTATGTACCACCACAAATAGAAAACAACCTAAACCTGTATTTGCCAATGTTAACAATTCAATTTGAAAAAAAAAATATATATAGGTGCTTGAGGAAAAGGCTTGCTATATAATCCATCTACTGGAATCCATCTAGTCCGCTTGACTGACATAATCATTAGTCAACTTTGTTTCCTAAAAAAAGACATTGACAACTCCAAATAACCTCAGAGCAGTTATTTAGTACCAAAGCCCCATCTAGATCCCTAATATATGCTGATGAACACCTGAAACACAACCCCCAGTTAAAGATTCCACCACCTTAGCAGTCTAAGTAAAATAACTATGCAATTCAGCAAAATTATTAAAAACACACTGTTCTCTGCAGGCTCTATTCAATGGTGCAAGAGACAATTTCATTATATTTTCAATATATTTGTTGAATTGCCTTGCCATTTTATTTTGCCATTTTCTTCCTAGTTTTAATTTTTTCCTTAACGTAGAAGACGTTAGTACTAACAATACAGGAAAAAAAAATAACTCCAACAAAAACAAATAAAATCTACAAAAATGGGGTGATAATCAGAAATGATTTTTGTCCACCAGCACAGCTACTAGTGAAATGCTACTGCTTGGATATAGTATAGTGCTAGGATCCAGAAGTGGAGGAACACCGTGTTGTTGCTATAGGCATCTTTGTACCTCTAGCAGCCAGCAGCTAGTACATGTCCGTGGAGAGGCACACCGAGCAGCAACACTCCACTTCTATAACTACCCACTGGTAGGGCACACAGCATGCCCAGCTGTACTTCTAGTTCTGCTAAAGGTACTACAAATAAACAATTGTAAGTGTGATCACAAAATATCACAACCACTAGTCTGCCTATCCAGCTGGTCATCATCTTCAGCTCAGCTGTCAATTATATGGCTAATAACAGTCCATGCCTAACATGCAAAGCTATGTCAAACCCAGAGCTGTTGGACATGCTCCACTTAAAGAAATCCCAATCCCTCTGAGCTACACACTCTAGGGACCTAAACCTTGTCACCACAATAAACAGAACATGCTGGAGGGATAGATTCCTGTCCCAGAGACTTCCCATAATCTGGAAATAACTACCTATCTATATAAAACAAAGCTTGTAATTAGCACTCTTCAAAACAAATGTTGCTGATTGGATGGGAAATAGGAAATTCACCCTGGGGATCACCTCTGTGGCTC
The DNA here is from genome assembly GCF_019279795.1 of Protopterus annectens. Classification (NCBI taxonomy): domain Eukaryota; kingdom Metazoa; phylum Chordata; order Ceratodontiformes; family Protopteridae; genus Protopterus; species Protopterus annectens. The sequence continues at coordinate 1,703,394,030 of NC_056726.1, read as the reverse complement.
TGCTCAACAGGGGCACAGAAAATAATTTTCTTGGGTGGAGAAAGCCAGGGTACCTTTTTGGCTAGGCTTGTATAGGCCCTAGGGCCAATAGCCTAGTACCTAGCTATGAACCAATGAACCTATGCAAACGTATTCCTAGTCTTCCTCATATGATTGTATCAAAGGAGTACATAGACCAAGTTTGCACTGTGACATGTTTGCAATAATCATCATATTATACCCCTTATATCCTTTAGAATATACTGTACATCTAAGAGGAACACCTAGTGGTGTGTGTGTGTGTGTGTGTGTGTGTGTGTGTGTGTGTGTGTGTGTGTGTGTGTGTGTGAGTATGTGTCTATTTTGTTTATGTTCATTTCCAAAGTTAGATCTGATGGAGACTTTTTAACAAGATGAAAGTAATAATTTATTAGTGCTGAAATTCTCAAAAGATGATTTTGAAAAATAAACTTCAACAAATGGTTGAGAAATATTTTCCATCCTAAGCAAATGTTTTATTGAAAAAAGTTTTATAACTAAAGTGTTATATTTTCCCCAGGATTCAATAAAGTCCATGCAGGAATAGTGCTATTCTTGCATGGAGTGAACTGTGTCCGTTTCCACGTAGCCATTTAGCATACCAAGGTTAAGTGGACAGGAACACTACTGAGTGCAGGGAGCATTTTAAGTAGTGCCCACACATCTAATATGCCCTCTGCACTCTCAAAGTGCCATATGGCACTTTTTAAATGCATCTCAGTGTCCGCAGACACTAAAAGCAAATATAAATACTAAAATAATGTCCGTGGACATTGAAATAGATAGGAGATCATGAAATAAATGCATGGGGTGTGTGACTGGTACTGCCACACACCCTCTGCTTTGGGAAAGTGTTGTACAGCACTTGCTAAGTGCTTTCAGTGTCTGCAGACACTGAAAGCAGCCATGTAGATAGGAAGCAATGCAGGGAGTGTGTGACAGGTACTGTAACATACCCCATGCATTGTCAAAGTGCATATGACAATTTTCAAGTGCTTTCAGTGTCCACGGACACTGAAAGCTGTTATTTAGATTGAAAGCAATGGAGGGGGGTGTGTGACAGGTACTGTCACTCACCCCCTGCATTGTCAAAGTGTCGGAGTGCTATCACTGTCCATGGACAATGAAAGCAGCTATCTAGATAGGAAACAATGGAGGGGGTGTGTGACATGTACTGTCACACACCACCTGCTTTGCAAAAGTGCCATACGGCCAAACCTCTCAACTGTACAGGTTTTCGCAGAATGTCCAGACATCTGCCTCATAGTTTTGGTGTGTTTCCACAAATATCTGTCCCTATCTGGCAAATAGCATAGGATTGGAGTAAGTAAATAATGACAAACATTTGAGTTTAAGACTCCACATCCTTTGGAAAAGACATGCTAATGCAAAACCTATTATTCTATTAAATTACCAAGTTTATAAGAGCAATATTTAAACTCTATCCCTATTTGTCCCCTTACAATTGTCCTAACTGTGACTTACAAGGAAATTGATGCATGTCATTAATGTGAATTTATTAATTTCCTTTTTTTTCCATTCTAAGGTAGGTTTAAGCGTAGCTGAGTGGGTTTGCGCATTACAGCCCTCTGCTCAGCATTGCTTAAACATCTCATAGTAGCTAAATAAAAATGTATAGCTAACATCTTAATGAAGAGATAGTGTAGTTGTTAGAGTCCTGGCTTTGCATATGGGTACTCGTAGTTCGAGTACTAAAACAGGCACTTTATGTCTACATGGGAAAGAATTGCTAAAATTATTTTTTTTTACTTTAAATTATGTTGTAAGTGATATTTGTCACCCATGGAGGTGTAGCTGGTCCAAAATCAAAGTTGAGTGCATATAACATGTGAAGTCACCTATGTATACACTAGTGTCCCATACAGTACAGTCACACTCCAAGGTAATGTAATGAAAGCACATGGGGGGGGGGGATGTCATGTAAAGTAAATCATATACACTTAATATGTCAGTAATGATGAATTAATCTATGATCCTGATATTTTTTTAAATGAAAACTGAGCAATGCTAAGCAGTGCTCAGCGAATCTTAGCCAGTTTAAGCATTGCTTAGACATGAATTCTAAACAGCAGTCAGCTTAGTTAAGCAGATTTGTGCACTGTTAAGCAGTGCCCAGCATTTTCCCCTTTAATCACTGTTAAACTCATCTTAGCGGATTTGTGCACTGCTTAGCTGAGCTTAGCATTTTCTAAATGGTCCAATGACAGCAAATGACAGGAATATGGCCTTATTTAAACCACACAGGCAGGAATACAGCCATAACCTGTTGTATTCTGATCTCTGCAGGAGCTATGTCTGGCATTGGAGAGAGAGCACACTTTCGGGCACAGCAATGGAGCATTCAGGAGTCCAAGGTCATGGCTGGGGTCATGATGACAAACTGCTGCAGGGCCAGTACCAGGGTTCTCAGTACAATGCAGAGGCCTGGTACCATCTGGCATGCAACCTCACCAGTGCCACAGGAATCCCCTGAACTGGTGAGCAGGTATGGCACCACTATGCTGACCTAAAGTGTAGGAAGGGGGAGCTCTTGACCCAGTGGAGCCAAGATGCCTGGGCAGGGGAATGGTCCAGTAGTTAGTAAGTATCTCATGCATAGCTGTACAAAATCCTAGCCTAACTATGTGATAGACAGGTATGCATAATGTTTGTTTGCCCCACCTACAGCTGCAGTGGAGACAGCTAGCAATGCTGAGGCCCATGCCAGCAGACTGACAAGGCTGCACTGACAAGCTGGTGAGTACAGATCTACCTTGCAGTATATAGTGAAATAAATAAGAAGGAGTAAATTGTTTACTGTCAGTAGGTGTAATGTGTACTGTGTCTAATGATTAAATAAAAGTTTGCCAGACTAATATTGATCTATAGGATATGCAGCAGTTAAGTACTGTGTCATATTAAGTACAATAAAGAACTAAACCACCAACTGTTGTGTTTAATCTGGTATGTTGTTGTACAAATAAAATGTGTACAGGTTCTTCACAGCAAATATGTCTTTGACAGCATGAATTTACTGAGGTTGTTCTGAGAACCAGCTATTATGCAAGACAGTAGATTGTGGAGCTGTAAAGCAAGATATAAATGAAATATGAAGTATGCACTATGACCTGAACCCTAAATAGTAATGTCTAATGTATTATAGTGTGTCCTTGCAGCATTGCCTTGTGTTAACCTTTGCTTTCCTGATTGTATTATTTCAAAAGATTAATACACAGTACACTAACTATCTGTCATGCAGGAATCTCAGGATTACAAGGTCAGACTGTCGAACCCACAGAGTAATAGGCAGAAATCAGTCAAATAAGTGACAGCAGTTCCACAGTAGCTCAATTTGATGAAAAATAGCCTTGTTGTTCATTTTAGCACACCCAGACATAGCTTGAATCCAGGGGGTGGTACTGACATGTGTGCATATATACACTCAAGAAATCTTGAATATTTGTAGAAACAGTCAGATAGTGGTAACAGATATTTTCTCCACAGGTCTTATAGGTAATGAAATGTTTGTAGTAGTTGTAGGAAGGGTATACCAATATACTGTGAACAATTGTCCACTGTCCAACCCCATGTCTGCAAATGACAGCAGGATAGATACATACACCATGCACATTTCCTGATACATGTCTTTCAAGTGTTGCACTGTCAAGGCTAGTGGTCACTGCTGCCAATTTCCTTCGACACAGATAGGAATCCAGGTGAAGTGTGCCAAGTAGCAGACACACACAACATCAGTGCAGGGTACCCCTTCTTTGTCAGATGTGTAACCCTGACATGTACAAGCTCCCCCATAGTAATGTAGCCATAATTATCCCAGTCTGCTCCATACCATTACAGGTTGACTGGTTGACGGGTATATGTGTGCTACAGAAGCTATAGGCCATAGGTAGATGCAAAGTGAGGGCAGTTCTGTAGAGTATTGAGCAGTACTGTTGTGAAAAATAGAAGCCTATACAGTTGTTAATGGACTTTTTCTCTCCCCCCCACCCCTCATCTGCATCACTAATTTTTATTCATATAGTATGGGTATGTTTTTTTTCAAACTTGGGACTTCTGTTCTATTATTGTTCATATATTTAATTGGTTACATATTAACATACCTTTTTCAAATACAATTTTTGGCAGCCTGTTCTGTCAGTGTAACTAGCATGCTGTTACAATGCTTACTGTTGTTCCATTTATGCATGTTTCATGTTTGCTATGCAACTGTTTTAAATCTGTTGGTTTGGGTTAATTGGGAGACCAACGCATACTGTTATAACTAATTTTGTAATGTTTTTTTCATGGCTAACGAATATATTTTGTATAACCTCAACACTACAGTATGTTTGGGAAGGCAGATCCTGGTGGATCCACCTGTCCCACCTCATCTGACCATGGCACCAGCCCCAGCATGTCTGTGACCCAATCTGGAACTTCCTCATCTGCTGGTCCTGCAGCACCTTCAGGTGGAGCCATCTCAGGGGATGGGGCCTGTCCTCCCTTGGGCACGGGCACTAAGAGGAGCCTGTCACCCACCGCAAGTTCTGGGGTATGGTACACACCATCATCTGCTCCAAATTGGATGGATGGCTGCACCAGATAGAGGGCCACCTGGCACACCTGGAGGGGCAGGCTGCCCCTGTTGTCCAGCTCCCAGCACAGCCACCTTAAGGGATGTGAAGGTGCAGTGGTGACTGCCCATGGTTGGGGACATCAGTCCCACTATATCCATTAGGGGGCTCATGGACCTCTGATTCCCAACCACCCTCCCCGTCCAAAGTGTTTACCCCCCTCATGTGTCATATTCCATCCCTGTCTGCTTGTGTGTCTTGTCTGTCGGTGAATGCAATCTATCCTACCCAACTTACCTCCCCAAACATACCTACAGCCCTTCCCCAACATCCCACTCTCACCTTAATAAAAAAAAAATGCATCTGTCCCACAAAAAAGGTATTGCACCATACATAGCTCTACATTTCACCTCCATGTCCAGTTACATAAATCAATCAACACTCAAATTATTCTACAAATGTAGGTTGCCAACATCCCTCCCTATGGGGTGTGAGGCTGTAAATTCCAAATTTTCCACATCAGTCACAGCTGTTGCTGCAGTAGAACTGTAGAACTATGGTACTTTCCTACACCCATCCTGCACATCCATAGCTGGTTTTCCTGATGTTTTATCCCCTGCTTACCCCCATTTATTTATTTATTTTATTTATTTGCTTTTGTTGACCGGGAAAGTCCACTGGGCTGAAATGAGCCCATTTTCAATGGAGGCCCAGGGAGAAAAGCTCCATAACAGAATGCAAGATAATAAAATAGAATACAAGATAATAAAACAAATGTTTACAAAGTGATAAACATATTTGTAACTTATATATAGTCAGGAGAAAACACTTGGAACTTGGTTCGATAATGTAACTAGAAGTTAAGAAATCAACTTCGATTTATGTCAAGTTAAAGTGTTTAACATCGAATACAGGTAAGCCATACACATCCGGGGATCACGTCAGTTGCCCTGCTAGACAGGGGTCCAGGGAAGTAAATACTGTGGGAAGAAATAGCCAGGGCATTGTTATGGCTAGGCTTGTATAGGCCCTATGGTCGATAGCCTGTTACCAACCTATGAACCTATGAACATATACATTTATATAGTACATTTTTTAAAGACTATGCAAATTAGTTTGTATAGTATTTATAAAACAAGTATGAGTAACTACACTATTTTACATAAGACATTTTAGGCAAAGTAAGGTGTAAGAAGGTTTTGGTGGGTAATAATTAAGAGGGGAGAAAAGATGAGTATAGGGCTGGAAAGTTCAAAAGTGAGTTCAGGTTACTGAGGTATTGGAGATGGTACATGTGCAGAGCCATTTAGATGAGAGATATTGATGTAGAGACCTTTTGAATAAAGTGGTACTATTAATGTTTCAGAGAAGAGATGGGAGAGCATTCCAGAGTCTGGCTACAGTGAAAGAGTAGAGATTTTGACCTACAGGGAGTTTTGGTCTATTTACCTGGATAAAAGATTGATTTTCCAATCTGAGATGCCAGTTTGGCTGATACAGAGTCAGAAGGGAGGTGACAGATGGGCATTCTAGAGGCTTGTGTATAATTTTGTGTGCTGCAGATAGCTGGATGTATGTGAGGTATTGTGGGAGTTCAGGCCAGTTCAGGGATTGTAAAGAGTGGCAGTGATGGGAAGAATATTTTGCACAGGTCACAAACTTAGCAATTTTGTTATAGCAGGTGACCATCTTAGTTTTTAAGCAGGACTAGATGTTTGTAAGAATAAGGGCACCATAGAGGAGAGAGGGTAGGAGTAAGGTTTGGACAAGTGTTTTTCTTGTAAAGTAGTTTATGAAGTGTTTATGTCTATAAAGGGTACCAAGTTTTTGGTGTTTTTTTTTTTATATTGTTGTGGATGTGTTGGTCGAATGTTAAGTTATCATCTATGATAATGCCGAGTAACTTGGTATGGGGAACCACTCTATGGCAGTTTTCTTGGCTGAGTAGATGGTAAAGTGTGATGTATTAACAGTGGTGTTTTTGGGGTGTAAAGATCAGGAGTTTGGTTTTATTGGGATTAAGGGCAAGGTGGTTATTCATCATCCAAAGTTCAGTGGTAGAGAAAGCATTTTGGGTCATGGTAAGAAGTTCTGTTTCTGATGTGCTGGAGCAGATTATAGTAGAATCATCTGTGTATTTTACTACTGATCCATGAGTGATAAGAGAATGAAAATCATTAATGAAAAGAGTGAAAAGAAGGGCTCCCAAGACTGATCCTTGGGGAACTCCTGTGGCAGTGTTGAGAAAAGGTGAGAGGGAGTGAAGCCATTTGATAGATTGTTGCCTGTTTGTAAGATAGTTGGTAAGCCAGTCAAGAGCGGAAGTGGACAAGCCTATGTGTGAGAGCTTAGAAAGCAGGAGAGAATGGTAGATAGTGTCAAATGCCTTAGATAGATTAAGGAAGAGTGCAGAGATGAGTTTGCCTTTATTGTGATTGAGGTTGACAGTGTCCAAGAAGGATAGGAGAGCAGTTATAGTGCTGTGATCAGATCGAAAGCCATGCTGAGTGGTGGAAAGGAGTTGGTTTTGGAGTAGATAATTCATAAGTTGTATTTGGATGCATTTTTCCATTATTTTAGATATGGGGGATAGTATGAAAATAGGGCAGAAGTTAGAGATTTCTGTGTTGTTGCCACATTTATGTAAGGGAATTATGTAGGCCTTTTTCCAGAGGGAGAGTATGTAGGATTCTTGGCTAGATCTGTTTATGAGAATACTGATGGGATAGCTGATGGATTTAGCTGACATTTGTAGGTACTCAGTGGGTAGGTTGTCTGGTGTGGTACTATTAGGTTTAAATTTTCATAACAGCTTGGTAATAGTAGAAGTAGGAATGGGAGAGAAAGTAAAAGGTTGGGGGGAAGAGCCTGTAGGTGAAGAATGAGTTGTGGGGTTGTTACTTTGATTAGTATGAGGAAAGGTGGCAGACATTTTGGTTATACTCTCTATAAAGTAGGAATTGAAGAGTGAAGTGAGTTCAGCAGGGGTTTTGTAAGGATTTGGGCAAGGGTTGCTTTTGGTGCCAGGATTTAATAGAGTAGAGACTGAGTTCCAAAATCTTTTTGGGTTATAGTTACAGCTATTTTGGAGATGAAGATATTATTGTTTTTTTTTTCTTTAATGACTAGACATTTGACTTGGTTGTGGAGCTGTTTGAAGAGTTGAAGTTCAATGGAGTTTTTCCCTTTTTTCCCCTTTTTTTCTTTATTGAAAATTAGTGTGGGTGTACATGGGACTAAGCACTGCTACGTGAAGCTAAGAGGACTTAACCATCCCTTAACATCACTTAGTTTCACTCATAACTGCACAAACCTCCTTACAATTGCTTAAAAGTGTTTTAATCACTATGTCTCCATCAGCCCTTGTTCTACCCAGCCACAAAATAAACAGCCTTACCAAGTCTTGGACCCAAGACACTGTATACTATAATCACAGAAATATACCACTACACCATCCAAGCTGTGAAGATTTTTAATGGTTTTACAAACATATAACGCATTATGTTCCACAGAAACTAAACTGCCACCAAGGCTAATAAAATCAGGTAAAACTTTATTCCAGAGGATAAGTGCTTTCATACCTAGTGCTTCATCAGATGCATAAGAACATCACAAAATCACATCATCTTATATAGTACAAAGACAATTAATTAACCAATCAAATATGAGCAGCAATTACTGATGTATACTTCACTTTTGTAATGCGGGTTTTAAAGGTACAGATGAATTACGCCCAGGTAATATTTGGATTGATTTTTTAAACCATGTTTTTATACAGATTGTAGGTCTAAAGGTTTGATCTATTTGGCTAGGTGTAGGCTATGTACATGTTTTTATGTGGGCAAGACAGTCATAATGTTGAAGGAACGTATCTTGCAGCACATGGGAGACATTAAATGCTTGAATTTATTAAATGCATTAGCTAAACGTCTTTCAGTGGCACCTGGGCACTCTTTTGTTTTTAGTGTTTTGCAACTTGTGCATGCTAGTAAGAGAAGGGGTGATTTTAATAACAAATTGGAGAATATTGAAGCAAAATGGATTGTGAGGCTGCAGGCAGACAAGCTGCCTGGGCTTAATTCATCTGTACCTTTAAAACCTGCATTAAAAAGTGAAGCATACATCAGTAATTGCTGCTCATATTTGATTGGTTAATTAATTGTCTTTGTACTATATAAGATGATGTGATTTTGTGATGTTCTTATGGATCTGATGAAGTACTAGGTGTGAAAGCACTTATCCTCTGGAATAAAGTTTTACCTGATTTTATCAGCCTTGGTGACAGTTTGATTTCTGTGGAACATTTACTTCATTTCTTATACTGAGCTGCTTTTAGCTGTTGGTTATATTTTTATTCTACATTTTAATTTTGTGTGTAACCAGCAGCACATGGCTGAGCAAGTGAATATTGAATGTGGGTATATCCAGGCAATGGTATATCTCAACAGCATCGCTTTAAACAGTTTTACAACATTGAGAGTAATCCTGTCTTGGGCTGTGCTTTTTCTGAAGAGGTTCCAACTGCTGAACCTTATTATTGGGGTATGTTTAAAAACTTGCTAAAAATTTTGAGAATGACATATAAAATAAAGCATATGCAATGGCAGTGCCTCCATACAGAGACATGTCTCCATCATAAGGTTATACCCAGGGGGTTGCAGGTTCTCCACATGCCCACTAATGGCAGCACATACCCTGTCCTTTTAAATTGATGGCAACTGCTCAATGTTGAATTAAGCTTTAATTATATGCAGCTCTTAAATGACTTTTTTGCACAACAAGAAAAAAAATAACTATAAAGCTTCAGAATATACAGAATGAACTGTTCACTAAGTTCTCTGATCTGCTTTATATGGCTGAAATTGACACTGTACTGATGAATGTACTAGCATATGATGATAGCAGCAAATTATCAAAAAACGTAAATTAGCCAGAGATATGGCTGATTTCTAGAGGGGTAATATTGTTGTGTGGCCTTGTGTGTCCAAACGGACTTCTGTTATTCCTAACATTCAATTATCTCATATGGGGGCTGAATAGCCACAACATTTGCCTGTACCCATTTCACAGCCACATGTAAATCAAGTTTCAGAAGTTTTGACTCTTGCAGAGAATTCTAATGTGAATTATAATGTTTCTGCTCCTACTGCTAGCTTTGCTAGCTCACCAGCTGTCATCATGGGTGTGAGACCCAAGGATAGCAATGTGTCTTCTCTTGAGAATGTTTTTTTAAATTTTCCGGCTCCCTGCAAGCAGCCAAAAACTTTTAGCAGGGGGCAGAGCTCCAGTTTAGGATGGATGAAGTGGAAACCGTCCATATAGAATGACTCTACAATGGAGGAGAGCAGTCGAAAGAAAGCTCTTCATTGATTTTTAATTTATCATCTGTTTCATTATCATCTGAACAAGTAGGTGTCTTAAATAGAGGGCATAGTTTTGTGCCTTCTCAACCTGTTTGTATAAAGGATGTGTTGCTTGATAAGAAACTTTTTACATGGAATGTAGCGCTCAAGCTACTTTATGGTGATAAAACCAGTTTTACTACTGCTAATAGTGTTTTGCAGCCGAAACGAAACGGTACTTTTGTTCCACAACTGCCACCTGTATTTTGAGACTTTCTTTAGAAATGTGGAAAAGGAGCTGCTTTGTACTGATTTGAAAAATAATAACTTTTACAATTTAACTTGTGCCGAGTTTAAGGCATTGAATGAGTTACGGACTAACAATGAACTTACCATACGCCCGGCAGATAAGGTGGGGGGTTCAGTTGTGATTTTGGATAGTAAGAAGTATGATTTTTATATGACAACTTTGGTTAATGATGCCTCTTCTTATGAATGTTTGATTGAGAATCAACTGACATGTATTATTAACAATGTACATAAATGTCTCTATGATTTATTGATGGAGCAGGTCATTGATAGGGCACTTTATGACTTTATGTTGGTAATTGAACCTCTAATACCAGTTATACATGGCTTACCAAAAGTCCATAAGACTCTCATTGACCCTCCCCTGCGTCCAGTAGTCTCAAGCAGAGGTTGGGCCACTGAATTTATCTCAATTTTCTTGGAAGGGCAACTTAAGAAGTCACTTGAGAAGGCAGTAGCTGTTCTAAGGGATACTGAGTATTTCTTAAGTAGTTTAGGTGAGTTTGCTAGAGGCTATGGTGCATTTGATGGGGATGTCCTTTTGGTTAGGATGGACATCCAGACGATTTGTACAATTATTTCTCATGAACTGGGGATAGCATCATTAAAGCGTTTTTTAAGGGAGAATGCTGGTTACCCCTTGGAATTTAATAGACTGTTTAGGAGTTCTAATGGAGGTACTGCTGTATAACAATGTGTTTCTATTTGGTGACTCGGTTTATAGGCAGAAGAATGGAGTAGCCATGGGGACTCCATGAGCGAACAGTTTTGCCAACTTATTGTTGGTGGACTGGGAGTGTATGGCAGTCCTCTGTGGCCATAAGTTTACATCCAGCCTACTATACTATAAACACTTTGTGGATGACATTTTTATTTTGTGGCATGGTTCAGTTTTAGACCTTATGAGGTTTGTGCAATATCTTGAATCTACTAGCAGCTGCTTCAGATTTGTTGTAAGTTACTTGCAAACAACTATTGAGTTCCTTGATACTAGGATCACATTGAACAATGGCACTTTGTCTAGTTCTCTTTATAGCAAGGACTGTAGAAAGAGTGCGCTTTTGCACTTTAATAGTATGCATCCTAAGCATATTTTTAAGAATATTGCTACAGGACAATACCTGCATATGTCACTTTTACATACTGATGATGTACAATCTCATGAAGCCATGTTAGGTATTAAGGAAGATTTATTACTGAGAGGTATAATAAACAGCCACTGGCTAACAGCTTGAATATGGTTAGAGCTATGCTTTCAGACAGAGGTCAATCATTTTTTCATCGAACCCACACCTCACTTAAAAGGAATGTTTGTGTTAATACTAATACTATTGTGAGATTATCCCTTACTTATGGTAAAAATAGCCAGCAAGTTTGCAATGTGGTCAGTAAGTTTTGGACTATTTTACTCTCTGACAACAAAGTCAAGGTTATTGTAGGTAATAAACCTTAATATATTTTCAGGAATACTTTTTCTCTTAAGAGACAACTATGTCACGAAGCATCTTATGTTTCTTTGCCTGTATCTGGTCATATTGGCACTTTTATGTGCAAGAATTGTAAAGCTTGCAGTTCTATCTCTAAGGTACAAGATACTGATTATTTTTTAAACCATGTTTTTATGCAGATAGTAGGTCTAAAGGTTTGATCTATTTGGCTAGGTGTAGGATATATACATGTTTTTATGTGGGCAAGACAGTCAGAGGTTGGGAGGGTGGCCTAATGGTTAAGGTGTTTGCCTTAGAAGCACAAGGTACAGGGTTCAAGTCTCACAAGGGATAATTGGCTAGGCTTAAAATGGCTCGCAAGGGCAGTTAGCCTAGTACTAATCTATGAACCTATAAGAATGTTGAAGGAACATATCTTGCAACACATGAGAGACATTAAACACTTGAATTTATTAATTGCATTAGCTAAACATGCTTCTGTAGCACATGGGCACCCTTTTGTTTTTAGTGTTTTGCAACTTGTACATGCTAGTAAGAGAAGGGGTGATTTTAACAACAAATTGGAGAATTTTGAAGCAAAATTGATTGTGAGGCTGCAGGCAGACAAGCTGCCTGGGTGTAATTCATCTGTACCTTTCAAACCTGCATTACAAAAGTGAAGTATACATCAGCAATTGATGCTCATACTTGATTGGTTAATTAATTGTCTTTGTACTATATAAGATGATGTGATTTTGTGATGTTCTTATGGATCTGATGAAGCCATAGGTGTGAAAGCGCTTATCCTCTGGAATTAAGTTTTACCTGATTTTATCAGTCTTGGTGGCAGTTTGGTTTCTGTGGAATGTTTACTTCATTTCTTATACTGAGCTGCTTTTAGCTGTTGGTTATATTTTTATTCTACATTTTAATTTTGTGTGTAACCAGCAGCACATGGCTGAGCAAGTGGATATTGAATGTGGGTATATCCAGGCAATGGTATATCTCAACAGCATCGCTTTAAACAGTTTTACAACACTGAGAGTAATCCTGTCTTGGGCTGTGCTTTTTCTGAAGAGGTTCCAACTGCTGAACCTTATTATTGGGGTATGTTTAAAAACTTGCTAAAAATTTTGAGAATGACATATAAAATAAAGCATATGCAATGGCAGTGCCTCCATACAGAGACATGTCTCCATCGTAAGGTTATACCCAGGGGGTTGCAGGTTCTCCACATGCCCACTAATGGCAGCACATACCCTGTCCTTTTAAATTGATGGCAACTGCTCAATGTTGAATTAAGCTTTAATTATATGCAGCTCTTAAATGACTTTTTTGCACAACAAGAAAAAAAAAATAACTATAAAGCTTCAGAATATACAGAATGAACTGTTCACTAAGTTCTCTGATCTGCTTTATATGGCTGAAATTGACACTGTACTGATGAATGTACTAGCATATGATGATAGCAGCAAATTATCAAAAAACGTAAATTAGCCAGAGATATGGCTGATTACAAGAGGGGTAATATTTTTGTGTGGCCTTGTGTGTCCAAACGGACTTCTGTTATTCCTAACATTCAATTATCTCATATGGGGGCTGAATAGCCCCAACATTCACCTGTACCCATTTCACAGCCACATGTAAATCAAGTTTCGGAAGTTTTGTCTCTTGCAGAGAATTCTAATGTGAATTATAATGTTTCTGCTCCTACTGCTAGCTTTGCTAGCTCACCAGCTGTCATCATGGGTGCGAGACCCAAGGGTAGCAATGTGTCTTCTCTTGAGAATGTTTTTTTTAAATTTTCCGGCTCCCTGCAAGCAGCCACAAACTTTTAGCAGGGGGCAGAGCTCCAGTTTAGGATGGATGAAGTGGAAATCGTCCATATAGAATGACTCTACAATGGAGGAGAGCAGTCGAAAGAAAGCTCTTCATTGATTTTTAATTTATCATCTGTTTCATTATCATCTGAACAAGTAGGTGTCTTAAATAGAGGGCATAGTTTTGTGCCTTCTCAACCTGTTTGTATAAAGGATGTGTTGCTTGATAAGAAACTTTTTACACGGAATGTAGCGCTCAAGCTACTTTATGGTGATAAAACCAGTTTTACTACTGCTAATAGTGTTTTGCAGCCTAAACGAACAAGTACTTTTGTTCCACAACTGCGACCTGTACTTGAGACTTTCTTTAGAAATGTGGAAAAGGAGCTGCTTTGTACTGATTTGAAAAATAATAACTTTTACAATTTAACTTGTGCCGAGTTTAAGGCATTGAATGAGTTACGGGCTAACAATGAACTTACCATACATCTGGCAGATAAGGTGGGGGGTTCAGTTGTGATTTTGGATAGTAAGAAGTATGATTTTTATATGACAACTTTGGTTAATGATGCCTCTTCTTATGAATGTTTGATTGAGAATCAACTGACATGTATTATTAACAATGTACATAAATGTCTCTATGATTTATTGATGGAGAAGGTCATTGATAGGGCACTTTATGACTTTATGTTGGTAATTGAACCTCTAATACCAGTTATACATGGCTTACCGAAAATCC
>NC_056726.1:1703372304-1703374804 GCF_019279795.1 Protopterus annectens | reverse complement strand
TCATAGAGTGCATTTGTAAAGGTTTCTGCATCTTGGGCAGTGTTATCTTTTAGCGTGGGGGCTGTGGTTGGAAGAGTGGCTTAATGGCTTAATGGCTAAGGTATTTGCCTTACAAACACAATGTGCAGTGTTTGAGTCTCACAAGAGATAATTGGCTAGGCTTTAAATGGCTCACAAGGGCAGTTAGCTTAGTACTAAACTATGAAATAAAATAATTTTTGGGGTTGGGAGGGTGGCCTAATGGTTAAGGTGTTTGCCTTACAAACACAAGGTGCAGGGTTTGAGTCTCACAAGGGATAATTGGCTAAGCTTAAAATGGCTCACAAGGGCAGTTAGCTTAGTACTAATCTACGAACCTATGAACCAAATCTGTCTTAAGTAAGGTGAAGTTTGCTTCAGAAAAGTTTTACTGTGGTTTCCTTAGTTGGAGGTGGTGTTGAGGTGTGGACATACAGACTGATTAGTTTATGGTCTGATCTAACCAGTGACGGGTTGACCTCTGGTGTGGAACACTTGTTGCCCATGTTGGTGATGACCAGGTCCAATATGTTTTCATCTCTGATAGAGGAGTTTACCAGCTGATCCACGGTGTTTGAGTTGATGAATTCCAGGAAGCGCTGGGACTGAGAGTTTGTACTGGAGTAGTTTTCCCAGTGAATGGTAGGGTAATTGAAATCACCCAATATCAGGGTGTTCGGTAGGGCCTTCATGTTTTTTAGTGTCGCCAAAAATGTGGAGTGGTGGTCCTGGGTCATGGAGGGTGATCTGTAGCAGGCCACAATTTGCATTGCAGATATGCCCAATCCTCGGTTCACATGGATGATCTCAGAGGTATCATGCAGCGCCACTAACCTGGAGGTGTAGGTATCCTTGACGAATATGGATACACCCCCTCCTGTTGTGTTTCAGTACGTGTTCTGTGGCCAAAACATGTGGTATAAGTTGTAGCCCAGTACTGCTGGGGTGCTCTCTGGAGCCTTGAACTAGGTTTCAGTTACTGCACAGATGCCGACATTCTCCATACTGAGGAGTGCTTCAAGCACGTGCATTTTGAGATTTAAACTCCTGGCATTGAGTATCATAACCCTCAGTTTTTTGTTAGTTGTGCTGTTTACGGAGGTGGGTTTGACTCTTGAGCCTTGCCTAAAAAAGGCACTATGGGGGCAACAAGAGCACTGGCCAGTATTCGGACCTAGGGGTGACAAGTGCAAGCCATCTCTTATAAAGCAACGCGGCTTGTCAAGCATGTCATCCCCAGCTGACAGACACTGGATCCCCCTTAAATGACACCAGAAGCTTAACCAGTTGTTGAAATTGATAATTTTTTTTCTTTATACTGAGGTATCATTCTTGGTGAGGGCAGGATGCTACTCAGGGTCAGGGTCATGCCAGCCTGGGCTACATGATCAGAGAGCTCTTCCATGTCTCTTTTCATGCAGTCCAGGGAGGTACGTCTCAGGTCATTCACACCAACATGAATAATGACAGAGTCATATTTGTATTTGTTCTGGAGTGACCTGAGTGCTTGTGTTATGTGGCAGATTCTGGCTCCCGACATGTAGCTAACAGTAACCTTCTGCTTGTCCAGCCTAGTGAGGTCAGTGTGCCTGACTATATAGTCACCTATTACTAGTGTGTTAGGTATGTTATTTCACCTTAAGGGCTGTGATTGTGCGGCACACTGATTTTGTGTTTTATGTGTTGTCTGGTTTGTGACAGGAGGTGCAGGTTTTTTGGGTGTCTGCTATAGAGGTCGCTGATGCTTTTGCAGGTTTTTATTTAGAGCCTCCGAGTACGATTTTTGTGTATTTATGTATATTTTTTGCCAGTGCTGTTTTAGTAGGTCTGTGTTCGGCTGGAGGTATGGTGCAAGTGTTAACCTTCTCTTCTTGACTGTCTGTTCCAGTCTTGGGTGAAGACATCTTAACTTCCAGTTTGGCTGTATAATTGCATCTCTCGCATATGTTAGTGTTTTGTGGAAGGAGGAGAGGGTTGTCTCTGTACATGAGGCAGTTGTAACATACCCAGATTTACCAGCTGGATTGGAGAGTACACCTGAAATTGGCCTTTGGTCATGCCTGAATAGTAGGGTGAGCTGCTTCGTCGCTTGGTTGGTGAGGGGTGAATAAAAAGCCTTGCCCTGCTGGCCAATCGGTGTCAGGGTATGGCCAAAATGGCCAATAAACTACTAACTTCTGGGCTGGAACCACTCCTCCAGGGACAGATAGGTTGCTCAAAGATCCCCTCTCTCACAAGTGAACAGAGAAACTTCCTTCTATCCAAGTAAGGTATGAGCAACTCAGAAACTAATATCACAGTCCTGAATTCAGCACTAGCCAGAAAACTGGACTATACTAGCTTAGAAAGGCAGGAAACAAGGAATTTGTTTTTTTTTTTTTGTTTTCTTTTTTGAAAAGATAAGGCAAAAACAGTAAAAAAAATACACTTAAAACAGCTTTAAACAGTTACAAACGAGCAGAAAGCATAATTTAGTTTGCTA
>NC_056726.1:1703370364-1703371804 GCF_019279795.1 Protopterus annectens | reverse complement strand
TTGGAGGTCTGCCACGTCCCGTGAATTAAATATACCAACTCCAAAATCGCACTACAGTGGGACAAAGTTAATTTCCTAACCCCACTGTATCAAGCCTTACTGCAGAAATGTAGTAAAAAGTGTGTTTGATTGTTTGGTGTCTATATATGTCGTTATATGTGCAGGGGGTGTTATTTTCATGTGATTTGTACTGTTAGATGATATGTAAATTGATGTTATGGGTTTTAGATGTTGCAAAGGGGACCCATATATATATATATATATATATATATATATATATATATATATATATATATATATATATATATGTATATATATATATATATATATATATATATATATATATCCAAAAAACTTCGTAAAAATCAGAATTATCCAATAGCAATGTCGAAAAAACACACTGAGAGCCAGTAATTAGCGCTTTCATCCAATTTAATATGTTGGACTTCTTCAGAATAACATACAATTACAATACAATCCTTTATATATAACCAAAGTAATGCTGAAATGACAAGTCATACTGTAGACCAATTAGGAAATATAACTCATGAATTATGTAATAAGAATCCTGTTGAAGCAAGACATTCCACTAACTGAATTATGTATAATGTATTTAGAACCCTGTTCAAAAGTAAACAAAGCCTACCAGTAGTAAATGTGTAGTTAGTTGTGCCATTTCAAAAAACATTTAATGTTTAAACTTTCATTTAGTCCAGGTGGGGCATTAGCATTTAACCTTAGTTGCCATCTTAATTCTTTAACCTCCAATAAAGTATTTCTATCCCCAAAAAACATATGAACATAATCAAGCACAATGAATTTAAATCCTGTAGACAAAGGACATATATGACTGTGTTTAGCTAGGGCATTACTAAAATCACATTTTCTTATAGCCGCACAATGCTCCTTTATTCTTGTAGACAGCTTGCGTATTGTTTTACCAATATAAAATGCTGAACACAATGTGCAGATAGCTGCATAAACAACATTGTCTGAATTGCAGTCAAAATATGTAGTATAATGTATTTTTAAATTATTATGTTTAAAAGTATATGAGGCACCTGTAAGAATATTCTTACAGGCAACGTATTTTCCACAAGCAAACATCCCTTTATTACTGTGAATGACAGGGGGTGTAACAATAAATTGAGTTTCTCTATTTTCAAATAGAGAACGTAAATATTTAAATTTTTTATGTGTAAAAACAGGACCTAGCCCTAATTTGTTGTCAACCTCCTGGCTGGAGGTAAGAATATCCCGGTTATTATAAAACACTTTCTTAATAGCTATAGAGTCCCTGCAAATAGGAACTGTGAAACTAGTGAATCTATCTATAGAGTTATGTGCAGAAAGAGAGTGTCCTGAATTATGTATTTGAGAAACGTACTGATAGGTGCAGGACAAGGGAGTAGTCCGTGATTCAAACATAGTATTGGTTAT
>NC_056726.1:1703360364-1703365364 GCF_019279795.1 Protopterus annectens | reverse complement strand
AGATGTCAAGTCACACAGAAAATGCATGCCCAGACACTTCTATGTGTATAACAGCAAGACTTGCTTACAATCGGTACCCAGTTCTGGAACTTTGTCCCCAAGTTGTTGGGCTGTCTCCACATTTCTTGTTCTGAAAGGTATTTCCACCTACCATCTGTGAAGCTGTAGGCCCCACTCCTCCATAATGTCCTCCTCACAGGCAAAGAAAAGGGGCAAGGACCACATGAAGGACTTAATTATAGCACTGTGTTGCTATGACATTCGCTAATAGAAAGACAACACAGCTGCTCTGGATGCAAGTAGCAAGTGGGAGACACCGATTGGTGCACAGGCCATCACCTGCTCATGAACATTACCTACAAAAGGCAAGCTGTTGCCTATGCAACACAGGTCTGAACCCATCTGCACAAAGACAGACTGCAACTACACAAACCTAAACATTTGCATTATTCTGAGGAAACTCTTCAGTACTATAACAGGTATGTCAATCACTTAAGCATTAATGGAATGCAGAAGGGGGATGCAATAAATGTGAAATAGGACGTTAAACACTAGGTTGCAACAAGACTTGTTGGACTCACATACTGCTGTCCGGCACCTACGACCATACTTGCCAGCCCTGTCTGCAGTGGCATAGATCACAACTCTGACCCCTGAGTCACCCCAACACAGGTCAGCTCATGTATGACTGCTACTGGAGTGTCTGTTGTCCAGTACTGACTGTGACACTGCAAGGCCAGCTACCTAGGATGTTGTAAATATTCATATGTCACCTGTGAATGCTACTAAGACTTATATAAGGTATGTGCATTGTAAACAACAGGTGCAGAATTGTGTGTTGAACTGTATGTCATATACTGAGCCCATACTTGTCAACTGTCAAGAGTTTTGGAGACTGACCACATGTTTGCCTCATATTTGTAGTTAATGCCTCATACAGTTGTTTATTGTCTGGCAAATCACTGGCAACCCAGTAAAGACAGAAGTCATAGCATAATAGCATACATTTGAATGTCAGCTGTCATATCCTGCGGAGTAGTCCTGTGAATTCGAAACTGTCTTTACTAGTAACTAAGTGTGTTACAGCTAGATTTATAAAATGTCACTATTTTCTGGCCTTTGCCCACTATTAATGTTTTCCTTTGTGTAGATGTCTTGCTCTAACAGGAGCTAGGTGTCTTAGCATGACACCCATGTTATTGCAAGAGTACCTTGTCCTGGAGAATACTGACATTTGTACAGTCACTGACACCTGGTTTGCACCTGTGGAGAGCTGAGTACACTAACCTTGACAAGTTACTCATCCCATCATATGTTTAGACCCCAAATGGAGGGCTGCAAAGCCACAGGAGGTGGAGTTTTAAACATAATCATACACATAAACACCTCCATGCTGGCCAGGCAGTATGACAGATAGGAGGCATCCTGAGTGCAGTTAACTGTTGAAAAAACATCTACTCAAATCATAGCTAGCTACAGACCTCCAACCATGACTCTAGACACCCACTACACCTATCTGGACTTGCTTAAATCTGTCAAGATTCAACCATCTAGCCTGCTCCTGGGTGGCTTTAACTACCCATCCATAGTGTGCATGACCTATGCTACTTGAACATGAATACACAGAGATTCTTCAGCTTTGTCAATGTCAACTGCTTGAGATATATGTTTCTGAGGTACAAAACAAAAGTAGTGGTCTGTGGCAGACCAGGTTTACAGATCCTTGCAAGCTGGCCACTGTCTTACATTCCCCTACTGATGTGAGCATCCTTTAAGAGGCCTTTACCCAAATTAATGACTGGGGAAGAAGCATTGCCCCAAACTGTATTCAAGGAGATGCATCATTTTTCCCTGTTGTGGTAGATGTCACCCACACTAATTATGACAATAATAGCAATGTAACGAGCATGCAATCAGGTGTGAGGTGACTTGTGCACCAAGGTTGGTAGCAACCTGACAGTTTCCCACCGTGTGGGCACCTTTGTATGGAAGGGTCTCTACATGGCCCACCGCACAAATACAGGCATGTCATCCAGGAACCAGGAGGCCACAACATCCCTGTGCTCCACCCTTATCAGACACATTACCAAGTACAATGGCTCCTTTGGCATGTACCATGCCAAGCAAATACTGCAGCTGCAGAGACCACAGATGTTCCTGTCCAGGCAAATCCAGGGTCTGCAACACATATCCTATACAGATAGGCTGAAAGCCCTGTTCCTGTACTCAGTCTCATACAGACTGATCATAGGCAAACTGTGTCTGGCATACAAGGCCGTTTCCAAACCAGCCTTGATGGCATTTCTGCATATCTGTAAGACAAACCCCACTCATGTAGCATGCATGCAAGCCCTCACCTGCTCTGTGACATGTATAGTACTTGGTGGGATAGTGTAGTGTCACACTATACACTGTCTGTAAAATGCACTCCCTCCACATGTCTAGCAGAGTACATGTATAGCCCTCTTGAAGAAGAAGCTGGGTGACTGCATGGGAAATGGAAAAGACACCCCTGGGATCTATGTTTATCCCAGCTGGACAGGGGAATCAGGTGCTGGCTTTGAAGGGACATGGGCAAAAGTCTGGGCTAGGCTTATGAGGGCATCAGGGCCAATAGCCTGGTATCATCTTATGAAGCCATGCACCTAGTATGTTACATGTTTCCTGTATTTATTGCAGACTGTCCTGTGATGTTGTCTGAAATGAATCCCCATGAGTCTGAACTGTGTAGGTACTGCAGTAATAGTGTATTCTCTTGTTACTTCATCAGTTATCATCACATATTGTTAAACCTTGTCATTGTGTCTGGTCTGTATAGCAGTAAGTCAGCACTTACAGTACTTGAATTTGCACTTGATGACACTGTATAGCTCAGTCCAATAGCCTTGGTCTTGGTCACAATTACCATTCTGCTAATAGGCTCATTACACAGTAAAATTTGTTACCCTTTGTTGAGGGCCTTACAGTAGCTGTTAAACAGATGGATTGTGGCAGTCAGAACTACCATATGGTCTAGCCTGAAGGACCAATAGGTGTCAAAGCTGTGCCAGATTTTACCAGGAGAGTGTGTGTGTGTGTGTGTGTGTGTGTGTGTGTGTGTGTGTGTGTGTGTGTGTGTGTGTGTGTGTGTGTGTGTGTGTGTGTGTGTGTGTGTGTGTGTGTGTGTGTGTGTGTGTGTTTATCCACAAACATAATACTGCAGGGTATTTATTTATATATGTTGTCTTCCGCTCACAAGTGAAAATGGGGGATGGTGTATCTCCCCCTCACAACCTGATGTCAGTGTCTTAGCAGACTCTCATGATGATGGTGGTCATAGTGAGGCACAGGTGGGGTTGTGGAGGCCTGAATATGTGCCATTGGTTGGTATCCCACTTTCACCTACAATTTCCTCCCACACATTCAGTATGCCCACACATACTCATTCCCCAGCAACCACAGATAATGGACAGTTGGAGGGTGGTGGCATGGAACAGGCTAGTGTGGTGACTATGGCAAGTGTGAGTGTAGACACTAGCCACAGCTAGAGCGCAGGCAAGGGTGCACACAGGCAGCTGCATAAGAGTGCTCGAAGGAGGACTGCTGCCCATCAAGCCCCTGTCGCAGGTGCCACAGCAGGTGTCACCAGAAGAATGCTATGGTCTGTCATGGAGACACAGGTGCATATGGACTGCATCGCCAGACAGATGCTTAAGGTTATGAATGTAGAACTTCCTGTCATGCGTAATGCCCTCCATGGCATTTGTGATGCCATACATCCTTTTGCCAGTGTCATGGATAGACAGTGGGGTGAGACATTGTCATTGCTCAACCATGCAATGTCTGTGCTTGAGCATGTGGTGGGAGTAGGGCATTGGCCAGGTGAACATAGGTCAGCAACATGATCAGCTGAGAGCCCACGTGGCCATGCACATTAACAATCCCATAGTGGCAGTACCACCAGCACTACCAAAGAGAGGGTGCTGTCCACACCACACCAGTGCAAGCCATAGGCACGTGCTCCTGGCCAGTCCCATCAGGGACATGGATCCAGCAGACAGCGGTCACCATTAGGGAGTAGTACTGCTTCTATCCTTGGGTCTGGTGGAAGCAATGAGACTCTTGGCAGAACCAGTTCCAGCATCTCTGCCGGGAGACGGTGAACCATACACCCTGCCATGTATGGTCCATGGCTGTCCAACATAACCCTGTGTCGGGCATCCACATAGCTTGATTGTGTGCAGACAAACACTCACACATCCTTATTACAGGCCACTCAAAACCAGACACGCACAGCTCCTCTGCACGGCCCACATGAACACCACCCTTCCAGACACACACACACACACACACACACACACACACACACACACACACACACACACACACACACACACACACACACACACACACACACACACACACACACACACATACACACACACAAATGATGTCAGTCATATAGCCTAGCCTAGGCATCTGGCATTCCCACACCATACCCTGTACATGTGGTGCCACAACCCTGTTATCCATACCATCGAGGCAGGGACATGCTCATATGGGTCTGATGCACAGGGTGAATATAGTACAGTGTAGTAATGTAATGCTGTGTAAGGTGTTGTCTGCTGGCAATAGTTATGGGTACACATCGAGGTGTATGTACCTTGTTAACCATGATGCACTATTGCTGTTAGTACAGCTGACTGATTGTAGTGTCACATACTGTATTCTGTTTGTGTTCCAGGTGTCTGTGTGTCTGCAGGATGTGGGCCTGCTGACAGTAGCAATGATGGGTATGGTGGAGTGGAAAGACAGTGAACTTTTCATAGCCAAAGTACAGCTGTATATGTACATGTTTACCAGGTGTGTCTACATGCAACAGTGTGTGAGGGACAACTGTGGCAGACAGTATGACCTTGCATGCATACCCTTGACGCAGCCAGCTAGCCTTCATACATATCACCTGGGTGTTCTCTAGGACCACAGGCTCACACACACAGAGGAGGTTACTTGAGTACTAG
>NC_056726.1:1703335364-1703355364 GCF_019279795.1 Protopterus annectens | reverse complement strand
TGTGTATAGGCTGATAGGTTGATATGACATCAATAGGGTATTGGCCCTGAACCCCTTGTAACCCACAGAGACTAGAGTGTAGCCCATGTTAAGACATGTTAGCACACAGAGCCCCTATCCATCAGGGGCACAGGGGGAATATCAAGACTGTATTTCATTTTTCCTGTACACTTATACAGAGAGCACATCACTAGGGGTACTGAGACACTTGGCTCCCTGTGGACAGGGAGTGTATTCCACAGATGGGGGAGTGTGTTGGACATGTATCTGTCACACCAACAAGCTATCAGAACCCAGGTTGATGCTGTGCCTACAGGTTGATGGAGTGGGCCTTGACTTCCAGATGTGCAACAGTACCATCAAGGCAGGGTCTGGATTGCTTTGTATGCCAGACAGGGAGGAACAGTGCTGTTAGCCTATCAGTGTAGGGTAGATGTTTGGGGTTTGGGGTAAAGCCTTAGTGTTTGCAAGAGCTTGGTGTGTAGGGTCTACATGCTCTGTAGTGTGTAGGTTTGTGGAGTTCTCATGTGTTTTTACCTCTGAGGTGTCCTTTGTTTGGATTTTTGTTTTGTTGTGGACCTCCACTTACATGGGTGCATGTTGTGTATTTGCAGGTGATGTTTACTGACTCCATACACTGCATGGCACCTATGTTACTGCACAATTTGTTCTGGTATGCACATTCTCCATTTGTCTGGCCAGCAGTTCCCCTTCCCCTTTTGTGTGTCTCTTTGTCCTTCTGTAGTCCTTCTGTAGTCCAGTCACAGGCTTTGCCCACAGTAGCTGCTGTTATGTATTTGCAATTCTAATGTGAGTGGGCTAAATGCCATAATATCGCACACAAGGTTGTGGACTTCACATCTCTGAGTGTACCTATTTAGCAGGTTGTCCATCATTGCACCACTACATTTGGTGTGGTCCTCAGACAGTTTGTATTGCTATATGTTATTATGAGGCTACATGTGGGCCTAGCTGTCAAACCATCACAGACTGACAGCTGGACAGGCCCATATATGACATTCAGACAAAGGGCCACACATGGGGGTAGGATGTTAATAATGTTCTGCCAAACATAGACAGTCGGGAGACCAGTTTGGTAATTGCTTACTTTCTCATATGGCTATGACATCTGCTTCCCCACTGTCTGCCATTGCTGTTTGGACATGACCCTTTCTTGTTTTGCAAATAGTTATCAGGCAAATGCAATGTTAGGACAAGCAGAATAGATATAGAAGGCATACTTGTGCTCCTTCTGTGACAACCTGTCATTCCAAGGGTATGGATGTCGGCCAGTGACATGTTGTCAGTGCTGACAGTACATTGGAAGCCTTTTATAACCTGGCAGTACACTGACCTTCGGGTACCTGCTACCCTTCTAGGCACCATATCTCATGACTTTTTAGATCCAGACATCTGGACACAGCCATAAGTAATTTGGGGACAAAGGCCTACATATAGGGACCATTGTTAACTACTGGCCTTACAAACATAGAAAGGTGATACAATAACATGTTTTGCATTAGCATGCATTTTCCTAAAGGGTATGAAGTCTGAAACCACAATTTGTTATTATTTTTTGAGTTTAGTCTTTTGTGATTTGACAATTATTTGCCAGAAAACCATGATTTCATGATAAAGAGACCATAAATATGGTGCAAACCTCTGGTCATTCTGCAAAATGTCTATACAGTTGCGGGGTATGCTAGGGACTTTATAGGTTACTCTGAGCTGTGTGAGCTGTATACTGTCCGTCTGTGTTGCTGTCTGTCCCTGACCTGTCCAGCTTTCCTGCTGTAACAGTTGTTGATGTCTGGACGGTATGTAGAACTCCTACCATAGCTGTATTTGACATGCAGAATAGTTGGCACTGCAGTTCTTGGAACATGGACCTTGTCAACCACAGTACTGTACCTAGGCCACTAAGACATGACCACCAGGATTAAGTGCAGGCCAAATTCTTGCAGTATTGACCACACATATACATAGCTCATTGACCACTGTATATTGTGGACATGCAACAAGTTATCAAGTTGATTGGGTCAGCCCTGGGAATGTGTGCTCTTCTGCTTATACCCTAAAAACATTACTGTTACTGCATTTCTATGGGAACATGTGTGTGTGTGTGTGGGGAGGGGCACACATGTCAGCTGTCCACATTTGCATAGACTGTGTTGATGTTCCCTTTACATTTTGGTTCCATTTAGTATAGATATCATTGCTGGAGCCTTCCTGTGTCCTGACAGAGTGCTCTTCAAACTATCTGGAGACTGGAGATATACAGAGCTAAGTATATTTTTCTGGCACTTCAGAGTTGTGCACTGTTAAGTGTTGCTTGACTAATTTGATATAATTGCTGACTGACTTCAGAGTTGTGCACTGTTATTTTTGCTTCACTGTATAGTTTTTCAGATCTCTGCTGAAAGTGTTTTTCCCCACCTCCCCCTATTTCTGCTGTGTGTTAAGTTGGTATAACTGGTTTTACATCCCGTGTGTTATCTGACTATTTCAAGGATTACTTGCATAAAATTAGACCCTGTTAGTAACAGCCTGCATATCATTGCTGGAGCCTTCCTGTGTCCTGACAAAGTGCTCTTCAAACTATCTGGAGATATACAGAGCTAAGTATATTTTCTGGCACTTCAGAGTTGTATACTGTTAATTGTTGCTTGACTAATTTTATATTATTGCTGGCTGACTTCAGAGTTGTGCACTGTTATTTGTGCTTTACTGTATAGTTTTTTCAGATCTCTGCAGAAAGTGTTTTTCCCCTACCCACCCTTCGTATTCATGTCTTGTTGTTTAAATTTGGAGGCTTTTGCAGTTGCCTGCCCCCACTGTAGATTTGATCTGGGACACTCCCCCCAGTGCCATCTCTTTACCTCATTCTACCTAATAGACTCCTTCTGCACTTGTTTTTAGTCATTTTTAATTTAATTGCTACATGCTCAAGTGTGCTAGCTTGCACTGCATTTGAATTGTTTTTACTGCTGTTTTAGTTCCTTTTCTGTATATAAAAAAAATCTGAGCCTGTTTCCTACCTTTCCTGTAACTAATGTAGTCCAGATTCAGATTTGTTGCATCCAGGACTGTATGTAAGCTTCTGAGCCCCCCCAAGCTTTCTGTGTTGGAAGGAAGCCTTCTAGCTTATCAGTCGGAGTGGTACGCACTAGGTAACCTATCTACACCATAAGGAGTGGTTCTGGCCCAGAAATTGTAGTTATTGGCAGTTTGGGCAGTTTTTCCATTTTTCTCAACTTTCTGATTTAAAAGCCAGTATTTGCACTAGTTTCCCCCCTTTCCTGTAACTAGTTTAGTCCAGATACAGATTCTTAGTTTTAGCATTTGAATTTGCTTATTCATGATCAGCACTTGTTTCTAACTTGTTGTAGGCACTAAATAAGCTACTAATTACTACAGCCCTCAGCCCTCCTCATCACCTAGAGGAAAACAGTTTTTGTACTTACTTTCCACACTTGCTTAGAGAAAAACAGCTCTTGTACTCACTTTCCTCACTTATCTAGAGGAAAACAGTTTTTTTATTCAGGCATGACCAAAGGTCAGCTCCCAGTGTTCTCTCCTGTCTATCTGATGAATCTGGGCATCTTGGGCCAATGTAGAAACTGCCTCATGTACACAGACAACCCTCTCCTCCTACCACCCAAGACTACAACCTGTAAGATATGCACTTATCTAGCCAAACTGGAGGTAAAGCACTCTCCAACCAAGACTGAACTTGACAGTCAAGAGGAGAAGGTAAACACTTCCACCACACCACACTCATCACATAGTCTCACTAAATCTACACCACCAAAATCCACTCATAAAAACACAAAGGCATTCACGGAGGCTCTCAATAATAATCTGCTCAAGCAACAGACCTCTAAAGCAGAAATGCAAGCAACCTCCACCCCCCAACACAACCCAAATGACATAGCCCGCAGATTCAGTGTGCTACTCAACCACAGCCACTAAGGCAAAACAACATACCCAACACACTAGTCATAGGTGACTCTATAGTCACGCACACTGATGTCCCACTCACCAGGCTAAACAAGGAGAAGGTTACTGGCAGCTGCCTGTCGGGTGCCAGGATCCACCACATAACCCACTCACTCAGGTCACTCCACAACCAGTACAAATATGAGCCTGTCATTGTCCATATTGGTGTGAATGACCTGAGATGTACCTCCCTGGACTACATGAAAAGAGACATGGAAGAGCTCTCTGATCTTGTAGCCCATGCAGGTATGACCCTAACCCTGAGTAGTATTCTGCCATCACCCAGAATGATACCGCAGTACAAGGACAAAATTATTGACTTCAACAATTGGCAAAGCTTCTGGTGTCATTCTAAGAGAATCCAGGATCTGGCTGCCTGGGATGACATGGTCGACAGACCACAATGCTTTGCCAGAGATGGCCTGCATCTGTCACACCTGAGATTCTGGATACTGGCTAAGGTTCTTGCCGCCCCTATAGTGCCTTTTTTAGTCAAGGTTCAAATGACAAACTCACCACTGTAACAGGAACAGACAAGCAAAAGCTGAGGGTGATGCTACTCAATACTAGAAGTCTAAATCTCAAAATGCACTCACTCGAGGCACTCCTTAAAATGAAGTACATTGATATCTGTGCAGTGACTGAGACCTGGTTCAAGGTTCCGGAGAGCACCCCTGCACTACCAGGCTATAACACATACCACACTTTTCGGCTATGTAACCTTATCCAGAACACCAAAGGTGGAGGTGTGTCCATATTCATTAAAAATATCCACACCTCCAGGCTAGTTGCTCAGCATAATACATCCGAGGTTATCCAAGTGCAACTAACTCTGGGCAAAACTGCAATCCAAATTGTAGCTTGCTACAGATTCCCCACCATGCCCTAGGATTCCCACTCCTCTTTTCTTGATGTACTGGAAAATATTAGGGTCCAACCAAACACCTTAATAATGGGCGATTTCAACTACGTTACCATTAACTGGCAAAACTACCCATGTACCAACTCCTTTGCTCACCGCTTTCTGGAATTCATAAACTCCAATGCCCTGGATTAACTTATCCACACCTCCACCAGGGGCAACAATATCCTAGATCTAGTCATTACCAACATGAGTGAACGGTGTTCCACACCTGAAGTCAACGCCTCATTGGTCTGATCTGACCATAAGCTAATCACCCTAGATATCCACATTCTGCCCCCACCCCCCATTAAGGAAACCACAGTAAACGGTAACAATTTTCTCCAAAGCCAACTTCATGCTTCTTAAGACAGAAGTGGTGAACTTCATGACACCCGTGCAGATGGACCATACAGTTATGACTACTGAATCCTACACAATTACACTTTATACGCACTTACAAGAGTGCATGGACCGTGCTATCCCAAACAGAACCAAGACGCTATCCTCCAATAAAAGTAAGCCAATCCGGTGGTCCTCTGCCATAAACAAACTGTACAACAGAAGGAAGAAACTGTTGCAAAAGAGAGTAAAATCCCATGAGTGGAGGAGCTCCCTGGTCAGCCTCAGTAAGAAGCTGCGATCCCTCATAAAATCCTCCAAAACTAGTTATGAAAACAAAATCACCACTGATTCTAAAGACATCCACAAAGCATTCTATACCTATTTCATGAATCTGAATGGCAACACTCAGATCTGCTCTGAGTTACAGCACAATGGCACTAAATATACAGACCCAACTGATATTGCCAACATCCTGGCAGATAGTTTCAGTGCTAACTTTACCCCCCTTTCACCCTCTAAAGGGCCCATCTCTATACCAGAAGAATGCAAAGTTCCTGTAATCATGGCTGCACAGGTAAAAAACACACTCTTCAAAGCCAAGAACACAGCATACATGGGACCAGACAACATCCCAGGCAGTGTTCTATATGAACTACAGAATGAACTGGCACCCCACCTAAGTACCTTCAATCACAACCTCACTTCAGGCTTTGTGCCCACTGAATGGCACACATTGACTGTTATCCCACTTCACAAAGGGGGAGCTACCACAGACCCCGGGAACTACTGCCCCATTAGCCTGACGAGCCTGGCATGCAAGGCCATGGAACGTATCATCATGGAACTTATAAACAAAGACATTGGTAATCTCCAAACTCTGGACCCCACCCAGTTTGGGTTTGTAAAAGGCAGATCATGTCTCCTAAACTTGATAGACTTCTTTGAAGCAGTCACCAAAGCCGTAGACGAGGGTAAGGTCATTCACACAGCCTTTCTAGATCATGCCAAGGCTTTCAACACCATCCCCCAGTCTTGAATTATAGATTAAACTCACTAAACTAGGTATAAATCCCTATGACACAAGATGGGTTGCCAACTGGCTCACTGACAGAACCCACACTGTGAAAATAGCAGACTCCAAATCTGACTTCAGACCAGTGACAAGTGGAGTACCACAGGGTTCAGTCCTGGGTCCTCTCCTGTTTGGTATCTACTTCTCTGAAGTACAGGCTAACACAGAAGGTCTTTGGCTAATGAAGTTCACAGATGACTGCAAACTAGGAGTCATAATCGAAACTCCTAATGATGTGGACATCCTACAAAAGGGCCTCACTGAGACAGATGCCTGGTGTCAAAGCCATGGCCTCAAGCTCAATGCCAAAAAGTGCACTGTCATCCCCTTTGGTAAAAACTCTGTACCCATAAACTACAACATAGGCGGTAGTATGCTTAACACCAAAAGTGTGATAAGAGACCTTGGGACAAAGGTGGACAGTAGTCTTTCCTTTCATAATCACATCACCACAGTAGTCAGAAAAACCTTCTACATGGCACACCTCATCACAAAAGGTTTCTCGTCGAGAAAAAAAGAGATCATTGTTCCCCTCTACTCATCACTCATTAGACCCATTATAGAGTACAATGCCACTTTTGGTATGTACTTCACAAGACATCTACAACAACTAGAAAGGACGCAGAAATACCTCACAAAGAGGCTTACCGGCCTCAAACAGATGCCCTATGCAGACTGTCTCAAAAAACTCCAGCTTTACTCCATCGCATATCGCCTAATCAGAGGTGATCTCTGCCTAACATACAAAGCTATGACATACCCAGAGCTGTTGGACATGCTCCACTTAAATAAATCCCAATCCCTCCGAGCTACATGCTCTAGGGACCTAAACCTTGTCACCACAATAAACAGAACATGCTGGAGGGATAGATTGCTGTCCCAGAGACTTCCCATACTCTGGAATAAACTACTTATCTATATCAAACAAAGCTCCTCATTAGCACTCTTTAAGAAGAATCTTGATGATTGGATGGAAAATAGGAAATTCACCCCAGGGATCACTTCTGTGGCTCTGCTCGAAAGTGGCACAGGAAAATAATTTTCTTATGTGGCAAAAGCCAGGGTACCTTTTTGGCTGGGCTTGTATAGGCCCTAGGGCCGATAGCCTTGTACCTACCTATGAACCTATAGTATGGTGCCTGTCTTGGAGACTACAGGTATATCACTAAACACTACAGGTTAGATTGTAATGGCAGACATTTGGGTTTCAGACCTCTCACCCTTCAGAGCCTTAATTTAACTAAAAGACCTGCTGTGATATCACTGTGTAGGTCTGTATGAGCATATTTCATCATTGTCCCCATTTGTTGGCCTTTGCCAGACATTTCTTTATGGTTTTCTATGGCTGAGTTGCTGGGTGAGGCTGAGGGGTGAGTATGGGATTCCCACATTGACATCCATGCATATGACCTATGATCCACCAGTTTGTTACCCCCCCCCCCCCACACACACACACACACATATACTGTCTAGGGGACTACTGCATTGTCTGGGGAAGCCAGTATTGTGCAGACATTTCCTGTTGTCTCCCATAGCTATTGGTTGTCTGCTGCTATCTTGGTAGACTACCCTATTCCCTTGTATGCATGCAGTGATACCATATCTATGATACCACAACATATTACTCCATTCATTTATTGCTAAGAAGACTAACTTACCTTGTGCCTGCTGCAGTTATGAGGATGGTGCTTGAGGGCTGGCTCTGTCAGATGCATGTAATACACAGCCTACACATGGTAAGATACAGGTAGTGTGATGTGTGTGGCATCCATTTTACTGTGTGTGTGAGTCAGAGAGAGGTGTCAGTCCCTGGGTCCATACAGTGTCAGTGTGTGCGCTATGCGTTGCCTCTTTGCTAATGCCTGGGCATACTGGGCATACCTCCACCTGCCTATAGGACAAGGCTCAGGAGGTTCCTTCTCCAAGTCCTCATGTGCCTCTGAGGGCCTTGGCAATGGTGGGGGGCTGTGTGGGCCTTCCTTGTGATGTTCCCGCTACAGCTGTTTCAGCAGGATCATATTGTGTAACATGGCACATACTATGAACATGTGTGTACACATGACTGGAGAGTACTGCAGGGTTCCACCAAAGCAGTGGAACCATGGCTTGATCATCTCAAATACATGCTCTATAATTTTCCTGGTTTGTGTGTGTGCCTCATTATGGCGTTCTTCAGTGGGTGTGTGTACATTTCTGATGAGTGTCATCATCCACGGCTCCAGTGCATAGCCAGCATCCCCCACCAGATGGCCATATGGGATGTCCCCCCCTGGCAAATGCCTGGTACAGCTGTGAGGCAAGCCAGATATGGGAGTCATGATAACTACCAAGCTGCCAGCACATACATTCATGATAATGCTCTGGGAATTGCACACGACCTGGCAGTTGATGGCCCTTGCGGTTGACATAGACTCTACCCTCTTCACCAGGTGATGCCTTAATGTGGATGTGTGTGCAGTCTATGGCACCTAGTACCTCTGGGTAGTCTGCTACACGGTGGAAGAGATGCATACTGCTGGTCCTCTAATCATGGGTGCTGGGGAAATATATGTGATCAGCAACATTTGTTCACATGACATCCAGGAACTGGTGGGGTACCCTAGTTTCAGATGTCTGTGAGACCCCCATGATTTCCCCAGTAGTTCTTTGGAAGATAGCTGTAGCTAGTATTCTTAAGGCTACAAATACCTTGGTTTCAACTTGGATGGGTTCCTCTCTATTGGCTCTGGGTCTGAGGTGAGTTTGGCATGAAAATTCCCATGAGTGTGTACACCAATGGTGCAGAGTTTGTGGGAAAATCCAAACTGAAAGGTGTTTGCATAGTTTATACTGGTGTGTTGCAGATGCTGCCTGCATGATTGGCTGACTATGATACATTCCACCTGCCAGCTATATTATTTGTGCTTGAGTGCCTGTATTCTGCTATTTCCTGTTCTTTTTTCCTTTTTTTCCCTTCCCTTTTCCACCCCTTCTAAGCCCAGTGGCGTGCCACACAAACCCGCTACTCAAATGTAAAACTTCTGCTGGTTGCATTTGTTTTTTTTTTTTTTTTTTTTAATTTTTATTGTGTTTAAGCCCCACTGTGCACCGTGCAAACTCCTTCAGCTATAATAATGAGTTTTGAGCAGAATAGACCCTCCCAGGGACACGAACATGCTCAGCATTTTGTAAAGTAGCTCAGACACCCCCCCCTTGCTTAGCTGTGCTTAGCTGAGCACAAATACAGGCAGCAGTGCTCCAATGTGCTTACATCAAGCATGACACACCCCCTTTTCATGTCAGTTGCTTTTCCTGCTTACACTGCAGCATTATAGCTACTACACAGTTAGGTGCAGGTGGACATGGTCTCCCATTTTGCTAGTCAATAAATATAGCTCATTTGCATACCTCACTGCCTTAATCCCTTGTTACACCACTACTCCATAGCCTATCTCCTTAGCTACCAGTGTTACCTGTCATTGTTTTGGTTCTCCATGCTACCCACTTTAATGGCAAAAGTCATATTTCACTTAGAATTGCCTTTTTACATTTTTTTTTATTTTCTGCATGATCTCATTTGCACGCTGCTGCACTACAATTAAATAGCCAAAATTGACCCAAAAAAAAAACTTTATTTTTATAATTTTGCAACTGTTTTCCATGCCAGTGGCCATATATTTGGCCATTGGCATGCCTAATAGTAATAATACATGCTTTACTTTGCATTGTCATGCCCCCGTTTTGATTTTTCCAGACGTACATGGTTAGTAACCAAATACAGTTCTGCAATGGACACTGCTCTGACACGGATGCCTGCCTGCTTACGGAATTACTAATTCACCTCATTTGCATGGTATTTATCAGAAAATGAGGTAATTGGCATGATTCACTCATGTCCATGTCAGAATAGTGCTGGCAGGCTCGTGCATGCCCCAAGGCTTGTTTACTGGATCTCCCGGTGGCCATATTCCATGCAGAAGCTGCTAGACTATTCTGATGTGGCGATTTTTCTTTATTAAATCCCAGCCACTGTGTCAGTCTTTCATTTTCAGTAGATAGAAAACAGTGGATTCAGTAATCCTTTAGGAAAACATGGGTATAGAATGAATCACGTAGCTTTTTAATTTCACATACTGACACAATGCACAACATATCTTATACATTTGCACAATGCCAGTAACAAGTGAGGGGGATGCTACAGTTTTAGTGAAACTAACAGTAACACTAGATGACTTAAGGCAGCTAAAATAACACAACCTGCTATTTTTGTCCTTGAATAGTGTACCCTATTAAGCATATGTATACTTGTTTTTTTACCTTCAATCACAATACTGATATTTTTTGTATTCCTCCCTAGACTATATGATTGCATTAGTGAAATATATAACATCTAGTTTTCTTTTTGTGATTGTATCTGAGATTGAATCGTTTGTTTCTGTATGTTGTATATGCATCGTACTGTTATTTATAAATGTGGAGCTTTTCTCCCCGGGCCTCCTCTGAAAAAGGACAATTTGTCCAGTTGAACTTTCCCGATAAACAAAGAAAGTCGAAAGTTTGTTGTTAAATTTAACTGTTGAGGCTACCCACTAAAGTGAGCTAGCCTGTGTAAGTGATTTATTACTGTTGTTCCTGCATTTCTGTGTACTTTTTAACTTAAAAAACAAACAAAAAAAATATCCTTGTTTTCCCGCCTTTCTCGACTAGTTTAGACCAGTATACAGGCTTTGCTGTATTCTGGACTGTGGTGTAGTTCCTGTGTTGTCCATTGCCTCACTTTTACTAGAAGGAAGTTTCTTTGCTCACCAGTGGGAGTGGGGAGCCTTGAGCAGTCTATCTGTCACTGAAGGAGTGACCTCAGCACAAGAGCTTGTAGTAATTGGTCGTTTTGGACCATTTCCAGCTCTTTTGAAGTTCCCTGTTTAAAATCCGAGTTTGCACGGCTTTGCGTGATTGTGCGCAGTGCTGGTTAAACAGGCTTAAACTATTCCAGGCTCTGCCAAGTCTGCACTTCAATTTTTCCCTTAAGAAAGCTCTACTTTCAACAAAATCAGTCTATTCGCTTTATCATAAGCCTAGCACTTGCTCCTAACACCTTTCTTTTAAGTGAAGCACCCTTAAACTAACGTAAGCACTACATCCACCTAAAACCTGTGCTAATACCCACTTCCCTTCAAAGTCCTCTCTCTGACCCAGTTACACATCACCCCCTTATACTATTCTGGCATGTCGAGTGGTATATTACTGACGTCCTCTCCAGTTCAGCTGGTTAATCTGGGAATCCTGAGACAATGTTACAATTGTCTCATGTACACAGACAACCCTCTCCTCCTCCCAACAAACACAAACACATGTGAGAGATGCAACTATATAGCCAGACTGGAGGCTGAACTCTCTCAACACAGGACTAGCAAGACCAGACAGGAGGAGAAGGTAACCACACACCCAACAAATCCAGTCTCACATAAACCAACCACAACTGCAAACCAAATACATAGTAACACAAAGACATACTCGGAGGCTCTAATAAAAAACTTACCGAAACAACAGAGGCTTCCAAAGCAGACATCCAAGAAAACACCACCTCATAACTCTGCACAAGCACAAGCAACACAAAGTCAGTGTGCCAAACAATCACAGCCCTTAAGGCGAAACACCATGCCTGATACACTAGTAATAGGTGACTCTATAGTCAGACACACTGATGTCCCACTTACCAGGCTGAACAAAGAGAGGGTAACGGTGAGCTGCCTGTCGGGAGCTAGGATCTGCCACATAACACAAGCACTCAGGTCACTCCAAAGCAAGTACAAATATGACTCCGTCATTGTCCAAGCCGGTGTGAATGACCTGAGACGTACCTCCTTGGACTACATGAAAAGAGACATAGAGGAGCTCTCTGATTATGTTGCCCAGGCCGGTATGACCCTGACCCTAAGCAGCATCTTGCCCTCACCAAGAATGATGCCACAATACAAAGACAAGATGATCAGCTTTAATAATTGGCTCAATTACTGGTGTCACTCTAGGGGGATCCAATGTCTGTCTGCTTGGGATGACATGCTGGACAAGCCACGCTGCTTTGCAAGGGACGGCTTGCACCTGTCACCACTGGGCTTCCGGATATTGGCTAAGGCTCTTGCCACCCCATAGTGCCTTTTTAGGCAAGTCTCAAAAGACAAACCCACCACCTTAGAAAACAATAAAAGAAAAAAAACTAAGGGTAATGCTGCTCAATGCCAGAAGTCTAAATCTCAAGATGCAGGCTCGTGAAGCACTCCTCAGTATGGAGAGCATCGATGTGTGTGCAGTAACTGAAACCTGGTTCAAGTTTCCTGAGAGCACCCCAGCCCTACCCGGTTATACCTCGTATCATGCATCTTGGCCCCAAAACCTGGGCCGAACCACAAAAGGAGGGGGAGTGTCCATATTCATTAAAGACACCCACACCTCCAGGTTAGTGGCAATGCATGAAGCATCGGAGACCATCCATGTGCAACTAACCATAGGCAAAACTGCTATACAACTTGTAGCATGCTACAGACCACACTTGCAATCTCAGGAACTCCATTCAGCATTCCTGAAGACACTGGAGGATATGAATGTCTCACCAAATACCATCATATTGGGAGACTTCAACTACTCAAACATAGACTGGGTGCATTACTCAAGCCCCAGCACCCTAGCCCAAAGGTTCCTGGAATTCATAAACTCAAATGCGATGGAACAACTAGTCAACTCCCCCACAAGGGGAAATAATATACTTGACCTGATCATCACAAACATGGGGACAAAATGCTCAACACCGGAAGTATACCCCTCACTAGTGAGATCAGACCATAAACTAATAACCCTAGATATTCATATCCCACCTCCACCCCCAGCACAAAAGCCCACAGTGAGAAACTTCTCAAAAGCCGACTTTACACTCCTTGGGACTGAAATGGTATCCTTCAAGCCCCCTGGGCCAGTGGAAACCACATCCCACACTGCTGAATCCTTCACAAATGCTTTCTACGGACATCTCCAAGAATGCATGGATCATGCAATCCGAAATAAAACCAAGACCCTTTCCACCAAAAGCAGGCATCCTATCTGGTGGACCCCAGCCATAAACAAACTTTATAACAAGAGAAGGAAGCTACTGTAAGACAGAGCAAAATCCCATAAAGGGAAGGCATCCCAGATCAGCACTAGCAAAAAACTACGTTCGCTAATAAAATCATCAATGGCCAACTTCAAGAGAAAAATCGCTAAGGACACTAAAGATAATCGCAAGGCCTTCTTCAGTTATGTTAGAAACCTGGGCGGAAACCCTCAGATATGCACAGAGTTAGTTCATAACGGCAAAAAATACACTGAACCCACAGATATTGCCAACATACTGGCAGACAGGTTCAGTGCACATTTCTCCTTTCCCTCTCCCCCAAAAGACAAAATAAATATCTCAGCTGAATGCAACCTCCCTGAAATCTCAGATGTCCAGGTGAGAGCTGTCCTCAGCAAAGCGAAAAATACAGCATCCATGGAACCTGACGGTGTCCCGGGTTGCGTGCTATGTGAACTCCTAGAGGAGCTAAACCTGCACATAAGAACACTGGTGTACAGCTACAGTGGTCCCACTCCACAAAGGTGGCACCTCTACAGACCCAAGCTTGATCAGCCTGGTCTGCAAAGCTATGGAAATGATCATTATGGAACTCAGAAACAAAGACATCAGGGACCTACAGACAATTGACCCTACCCAGTTCGGCTTTGTAAAAGGCAGATCCTGTCTTTTAAACCTGGTGGACTTTTTTTGAAACAGTCACTAGAGCCATCGATGAAGGCAAAGCAGTTCATACAGCCTACCTGGATCTGGCAAAAGCCTTCAACACAATACCCCACTCAGGCATCATCGACAAGCTCAACAGTTTAAATGTAAACCCATTTGTCTCAAGATGGGTTGCAAACTGGCTAAAGGACAGAACCCACAAAGTCAGAATAGCTGGAGCGATGTCAGACTCTAAGCCAGTCACAAGTGGAGTCCCATAATGCTCATTTTGGGACCCCTCTTGTTCGGCATTTATTTCTCAGATGTGCAGGCAAACATAGGGGGGTTGTGGCTGACAAAGTTTGCAGACGACTGCAAACTAGGCACCAT
Organism: Protopterus annectens; assembly: GCF_019279795.1. Taxonomy (NCBI): domain Eukaryota; kingdom Metazoa; phylum Chordata; order Ceratodontiformes; family Protopteridae; genus Protopterus; species Protopterus annectens. The sequence continues at coordinate 1,703,340,925 of NC_056726.1, read as the reverse complement.
AGTCGACACACCAGCTGACACATGCATCCTCCAGAAGGGCCTCACACAAACAGATGACTGGTGCCAGAGTCATGGCCTTAAACTAAATGCCAAAAAATGTATAGTCATCCCCTTTGGAAAAAACAAAGTACCCTCAAATTACCACATAGGTGGTAATCCATTAAGTATGGAAAAAGTAATCAGAGACCTTGGGGACCCAAGTTGACAGTGATCTCTCATTTGACACCCATGTCGCCAAAGTGGTTAGAAAGACCTTCTACCTTGCCCACCTTATCATGAAGGGATTCACATCCAGATCAAAGGATGTCATTGTACCCTTATATTCCTCCCTTATCAGACCTATGATTGAGTACAATGCCCCATTTGGTATGTACCTCACCCGGCACCTGCAGCAGCTGGAGAGACCCCAAAAGTACCATACCAAAAGGATCAAGGGTCTCCAGCATATGTCATATGCTGCCAGACTGAAAAAACTCCAGCTCTATTCAGTAGCATACCACCTGCTCAGAGGTGATCTGTGCCTTATGTACAAGGCCATGTCCAACTCAGAATTAATGGACATGCTCCACCTCAAAAAATCCAAATCAATCAGAGCCACGAGAGCTAAAGATCTAAACCTCAGCACAAATATGAAAAGGACATGCTGGAGGGACAGATTCATAACCCAGAGGCTTCCCGCACTCTGGAAAAGGATACCTGTCCATGTTAGGCAGAGCCCCTCACTGACTCTCTTCAAGAGAAATCTGGACGAATGGATAGGTGATCGTAGGTTTACCCCGGGGGTCATCTCTGTGTCATTGCTAGATAGAGGCACAGTAAACTAAATTTAATTTAAATTGTACACTTTTGAATCATTACATGGGGTGGCGAAAGCCACATACCCTCTGGCTAGGCTTATAAATGCCCTAGGGCAGATAGCCTAGTACTATACTATGAAACTATGAAACTATGAAAAATATAACAGTGCAATGAAATTGGAAATGCAGTGTTACAAATTAGCAATAACAAATCAGAAGAATAAGTAAAGCCCTTTTCCTCAAAAATACTTTTGTGTTTTACATTATTGTTACCAATAATGAGCGTCACCAGGTGTGCAAACACATTCAAGGAACCACTGTTGTAGGACTTTTTAAATATATATTAACTCAAACATACATATACATATACACATACAGATACATGTATGCATACATACATATATATATATATATATATATATATATATATATATATATATATATATATTATCACATAGTCAAACTTTTACAAGTTGGAACCATATATGGTCGAGACCATATGTACAAATTTGTAAAAGTTTGAGCATGTGAATGGAACTCTCAATAAGCGGAGGTTTCCATTTACTTCAATGTGGTGCAATCTTGTTGTTGGTATATTTAATTGGCAGGGGGTGTTGGGGGAGCACCCCCCCTCGTTGGGGGTGAAGGGGGGCTTGCCCCCCTGCTTACAGCAATTTAGTTTCTTGTCCGTTGTATTTTTTTTTTTTTTTTAGTAGTCGAAGTTCTGTAACTTCGAACATAATGGTTTGACCAGTAGGTGTTCTGAGTTAAGGAACTTCGATTATCTGATATAGACCCTGTATATATATATATATATATATATATATATATATATATATATATATATATATATATATATATATATATATATATACATATATATATATATATATATATATATATATATATATATATATATATACACACACACACACACACACACACACATATATATATATATATATATATATATATATATATATATATATATATATATATATATATATATATATATATATATATATATATATATATATATGTGTGTATAGAGTCTAACACTAACCGGGATTCACAGGGAAGTACTGTGTGCCAGAACTAGTATACTGTCACTTAACAATAATACACTGCAATATAAAACACACAGGAATATATAACCAGAGACAATGTGTAAATTTTAACATGGAACTGTGTGAGAATGCTACCACTAGAGCATAGCAAAAGAGCTGTAAACCAACCACAGTGGCCAAAGTAAGCAGTAAATTCTGGAACTAGGTGTTGATCTCATGTCGACTGGTACGGATGTTGTCATACTTGAGGGCAACAGGAAGCACAAAGTGACAATTTATGTAAGAGGATGTTGGCACGTGACACATACTACTAATCTGGAGCACTTTATAAATACCAACGGTGAGGTGTCCAGTCATCTGGGTGCTTATTAGTTTTATGAAATGGAAGTACAGTATAGTATAGGATGACAAAAATTTCTGGACTTTGGAAATGTAATGTGAACAAAATAAATTGGGAAACAGAGCAAGGAGATGGAGATTCAGAAGGGAAGTTTATTGAAAGAACAGGAGGAAGAAGTCAAGTTAAAATTTTATATGGAAAATTATATGCCTTTCTTAAATATATTTAAGAGAGAAAGGATGATGGGAAGAGTGACAGGTAAACATGGTTGAAAGGTAGGGAAGGGTGGCATTTGAGGGTCCATAGGCACATATAAAGCAGCTCTACTCTTTGACAAAGAGGATTGATGCCTTGACTGTGACCCTTGTAAAGTGAGCCTGGATAGTGGCAGAGTCAATGGGGAATAGGCAGTCCAGCATGACATAAATTTCCCCTAAGCCTTACACCTTCTCCTAAATATTTTTCTGCATATATTTTTTCTCATATATTCCATTTATTTCTAAGTAAATTTTCACTTCCTTTTTAAAATTCCCATCACCAGTTATAAAACATCTTTTACAGTATTCAATATTTGAATAAAAAAGTTGGTTTCAGTTTTGATTTTCTAGTATTTTTTTTTTAGTCAGCCAGTAGAATTGACCTAATAAAGCCTTACTATGTCTAGACAATTCAGATCCTGTGTCTCAACACAAAATAATCATTCCATTAGTTACAGCCATTAGCTCCACAAGTATTTTTGTCAGAGTACTCTGTAAGGAAGTTTTAAAATATGCCAACTCATACTTTAAAAATACTGTTCCCAGTTACCTGTTTATTCCCAACCGCACCTTCAAAATTTGTTATCTATCTGAGCAAAAATTATTTGAAGTCTGCTTGAGGTATAAAAATATCTATGCAAATGCTTCCAAACAAAATTCCTAAACCTTCTGGAATTTGTTGCATACTTGGAAGCCATGCATATGCCCCCATTGTTATCTGTATATTTCTTTTCCAGACTCCTTCCCTCTTGCCTATTTTCTGTTCCCCTGCTTGCAGTTAACCCTACTGGCAAAATCTCATTTCTATCATCCTATGTTGACTTGGTAATTAGAATACTTACTGCAGTTTAATAAATATAATATTCTGTATGATTGTTATTATTTTACCTTAAGGATTTGCAGCCAAAGTCCCACTCCATCCTTATTTCTTGACCCCCCCCATACGAACTTCATCATCATCCCTTTCTGTTTTGAAATAACCTTCCAGTTATGTTTTATATCTATCTATCTATATATATATATATATATATATATATATATATATATATGGGTCTACTGCTTTTTATCGAATACCACATATTTTAAAAAGAGCAGTAGACCGCTCAGTTACGCGAAAGTGCACTTATTCGAAAGTGCACTTTTGCCAACTTAGCTTCTATGAACGGAACGCACCACAGTGGAGGACAGCAGGGAAACATGCTATGTCCTTCACTGTGATGCAGTAGCCACAGACCTTAGAGTTAGAGCGCGGGTCATGGTAAGGGGATAGCCATGCTAGCTATCCCCTTAAAATGACCCATGCCCTAACCCTAAGGTCCATAACTACTGCACTAAAGTCAGTAGAAGCCAGTTCTCTGAAGTGGGTTTTGCAAAAGTGCACTTTCGATTAAGTGCACTTTTACGTAACCCAGGGTCTACTGTGTTTGAAGAAGTGTATTTTCAAACTTATACAGTAAACTCATATATATATATATATATATATATATATATATATATATATATATATTGATATATTGATATATATATATATATATATATATATATATATATATATATATATATATATTTTTTTATTTTATTTTTTTTTCATGAACCTTAACTATGATGCTTTAAAGTATCACTGTTGAAAGCTCTGTTGCAAGACTATGATTGGTTATGGCAAATCATTCTTTATCCCTTACCATATGATATCAGTTAACAATGCCAATATGAAGTCGCCTAAAAAGATAATAAATGTTTCTGAAATGTCAAAAGGCACTTCTTGTTAGCAGGATCCTATATGCCTTAAGTAGCTAAGGGACTATTTTAATTCTGCTTTTCACTGTTTACATACTCCCCGGGATTCATGAAGCTCGGCGCAAGGCCGGCGTAAGGTCTGTGCCGGCGGTGCAGTGAATAGCCGGCGCAGTAGCGCCATATGCATATTAATGAGAGTGCACCGCAACCACAGACATGTGCGTAGTGTACGTGAGCGAGCCCAGGTAGGATGCGTCTGGAGGCGTGTCTAAGCCGGCATGAGGTGAGCAACCTAATGTGCTGACAGCCACGGTCCGCCCATAATAGTAATGGCAGCAGCCAGGTCCCGTGCAGAATGAAACGCACGTAGAGTATGCAGCATAGTACCCGTCCCAAATAAACGGAGAAGCAAATACAAGCCACGAAGGCTTAAGTGTACCCATCCAAGGAGCAAAGGATACGCATATGACCGCGTTTGTCCCGCAATGCACCGTCAGTGGTTACACTCAGAGAAGGTGTACAGCAGCATGTCAGCACGCCGCACCGACATAGGAGCAGCGACTAAGGTCACCACCTGTCCCACTTTGGGTGGGGCAGTCTCTCTATGGGCAGTTGTGTCCTGAAAAAATGTATTAAAAATGGCAAATGTGCTAAGATTGTAGGACATAATGATATCCCGTATTTAATGTAATGGTAGCATGAATTGGTTATTTCTGTAACTGAAATACCTAAATGTCACAAGAAACAGAATAAGCAAGCAAATTGCCACAACAATAAGGCTTTACTTAGGCAAACAAGTGAAGTTCTATGCTTTATAGTGACCGTGTGTATGTGTCTGCCTGTAAAGTCAGATGTGAGTCCCGGAAATATCCCAGCTTGGAAACTGGAAAGGTGGCAACCCCAGTAGCGACATGGGCATGGTCACCAGGGTTACCAGCTGTCCCAATGTGCCATGGACAGTCCCTGATTGGACAGTTGTGTCCCTGCAACAATCGGAAAATGGAAAATGACCTCAGATCCCCTGCCAAAAATATTCCCGCAATATACATGTAATAGTAGTATAAAACATATACATTTGTATATGAAACACATACATGGCATAAGAAAATGAATAAGGAACCCAAATGCTTACAGAATAAGCTTATAGTATGGCAAACAAGTGAAGTTCTGTCAACTGCACTTGCCGTGGGTATGTGTAGTCCTGCAAATTCAAGTTTCCACATAACATGCCCCACTATGGGCATTGGAAAAGGTGCCAGCCATAATGGTCACAAGCAGTTGTGAGAGTACATACGCGGGTAGCTGTGTCGACATAACAACAGTAAGGAATCAAGATACCTTAAACACAGGCAAACATGTGCAT